>NW_024068282.1:0-177141 GCF_009389715.1 Phoenix dactylifera
ATAGCAAAGATGAAAGATAATGCAAGAATAATCACAAGTGAATCCACAACACAAACACCACGATGTATAGTGGTTCGGTGCACCCCAAGGCACCTACGTCCACTCCCAAGCGTCCCCTTGGAAATTTTACTATAATCCCTCAGATTACAGTAGGATTGTTTTTCGGGCTCACAATCCAAAACTTTTACAATTTGGTTTTCCGGGATCACCAAAAACCTATGTTGGTTTTACGGGCTCACCAACGAACCTTCACAATTGGTTTTACGGGTTCACCAATAACCTACGTTGGTTTTACGGGCTTACCAACAACCTACGTTGGTTTTACGGGCTTACCAACAACCTATGTTGGTTTTACGGGCTCACCAACGAACCTTTACAATTGGTTTTCCGGGTTCACCAATCAACCTATTCCGTTGGTTTTGCGGGCTAACCAACCAACCTTTACAAGTAGTTTAATAAACAAAGGAAGAAGATTTAAACTCCTAGATGAGCAAATATAACAATATAATCTACAAAGAAGAGTTTAGAGAATATTTATCGCTTGATGTGACTTCTCTCTTCTTTGTCAAGGATGCTTCACTCTTCAAGGATGGATGGAGCTCTTGATGACTCTTTGAATCTGCTCAACCACTTTCTTTTGATTCTTGAATGAAGCACTTGGATGAAGCTTGCCTTGCTAGGGTTCTCTCTTGAATGCACTTGATGTATTTTCCAAAGCTTGCTTCCTCTGATGAATACTCCCTCTTAAATACATCTCCAACCTCCAAATAGTCCTTCCTGACCGTTGGATTGAAGAAACTAGCCGTTTATAGCCGTTGAGAGTCCAAAAAGTACTTCTGCACAACTAGCCGTTATGCTTCTGCCCGTGCTTGGGTCGACCCAACCTGTCCTTGGGTCGACCCAACTTTCACTTGGGTCGACTCAAACATTCCTTGGGTCGACCTTCTCAGAAACACAGAAACTTTATAATTCAGCCTTCCTTCACTTGGGTCGACCCAACCTTTCTTTGGGTCGACTCAAAGTTCACTTGGGTCGACTCAACGTCTTCTTGGGTCGACCCTAACAGGGTTTCCAGAGAACCTTTTCTGTCTTCTTTTCTGTCTTGCCTTTGGGTCGACCCTCTCAGGGTTTGGGTCGACTCAAGCTTGGGTCGACTCAACTACTTCTTGGGTCGACCCTCTCAGTAAATCCAGAGAACCATTTTTCTGTCTTGTTTTGAGGATCTTGATCCTTGGGTCGACTCATGCTTTCTTTGGGTCGACCCAACTCACTGTTCATCTTTGCCATTCTTGCAGAAGTGTGCCAAATATTTTCTTGATGTGCCGGGGTCGACCCAATCATCCTTTGGGTCGACTCAATCCACACTTTGCTGCATCTCAAGGTTAGATTCATTCAAATGAACAATGAAATGCATCTATATCAATTAATACAAAATATACTGAGAGTAATAAACTTATAAATGACGTATCGATTTAACTTATAACATACTCTAGATAATTGCTTGTTAATCATCAAAATAACACTATCATCCTCAGGGCTTGACGAGTTGTCCATGACCTCCGTCCTGTAGGGATCCACGATAGTAGGACTGTATCACATGGTAACTGCACCTAGAGGTTCATCTTTCTATTCTATTGGGTAGCCACTACATGCTGCTAGGTGTCACTGGTGGATGGTGGGACTCATAGGGATTATCTCAATGATCGATAAACCCTAATGAGTTGAGTTGGAATCGTTCCAACCCATTAAAAGGAGTTTTCAATGATATAGTGATAGAGATCACAATATATCTCACTATCAGTCAGAGTAGAACCTATGGGGTCACACACACTAGAAGTATTGACCGATCCGATGGTTGAAAAGTGATTATGAATCACAAGTAATCAATTCGATTGATATTCAGTTGAAGAAGGAACAAAGGGAATTAATTAATTGGACTTGAAACAAGAGTCCTACTTCGAGTAGGATTCCTAGAGTCCTAATTGGATTAGGACTGGAAATCCTAGTTAGAGTAGGACTGGGATTCCTACTTGGAATAGGATTCCTACAATTCTAATGAGATTAGGAGTTTTGAATCAAAATTGGATTCCTACTTGGAGTAGGATTCCTAGAGTCTTAATCGGATTAGGACTTCAGATTCAAATAGAGTCCTAATTGGATTAGGACTAAAATTATATATGTCCTAATTTGGATTAGGATTTCTTAAGTCACAATTAATTATTAATCTAATGAATCAATAAGACTCCTAATTGGATTAGGATTGAAGAGTTCAATTGAGTCAAAATTGATTTAAGTTCTAATTGGATTAGGACTTACCTAGATTGGATCCAAATTGGTTCACCCTTGGGCTAAGCCTAATTGGATTAGGGCTTGACCACATTAGGGCATTCCAATCCCTACCTAATATGGATTAGGGTTTACCATGAGGAAGGGGATAAGCCCCTCCCCTTTTCACGTGGAGAAGGGAGAAGAGACGGCGCCCCCTCTTAGGAAAGACATCAAGAACTCCTAAATGTTAGGAGCTCCACATGTCTATAAAAAGGGACTTGTGGGCGGCACCTAGGGCATAGAAGAAGTCCTCTTCCTCCTTGCCGTACGCCTCCCTCTCCTCTCCTCTTGGTTCAGCCGCAAGCAAGGAAGATAAAAGCCAAAGGTGTTGGCGGCATCCTCTTCCTCCCTTCTTCCTTCCAACGCAGGGAAAAGAAAGAAGGCTGCGTGGGGATTCTTCTTCTTCCTCTTCTTCATCCTTCTTCTTCCTCCTCTCAAGCACAATCAAGGGTTGATTGAAAGAGAGGAAATCAGCCATCAAAAAAAGTTTTTGCAAGGGAGCTAGCATCCCGGGAAGACAAGAGAGCTTTGATCGGATCACTGCTTCGTGTGGATACCCATAGAGGCCGGACACTTGAACGGCTTCAAGCGAACCTTCATCCTAGACCACGAACTTCAGTTTGCGGTGATCATCTATCCGCACAAGGTGAAGATCTGATCTTCCTAAAGGTTTAAAAAGTTTTAATTCTTATCTAACTACGAACGGTTCATGAAACAACGTTCATGCGATGAACGTCGATCCCGCTTATGCCGATTCCGCTGCCATCTGAATTTTTTGAAATATCAGCGGCATGGGCGGGTTCCCAACAGTGGTATCAGAGCCTAGGCTTTGTAGATTAAGATAAGAATTAATTATCTAAAGGCTTATTAGATCTGAAAATTGAATGATCATGCATGCTGAAAATTTCTGCATGCAGATTTTTCAGGGGTGCTGATTTTTGCATGCTGATTTTTATGTGATAAAATGATGATTCTAATTGCGTTGTTAATGAGATTACAAAGTTTAGAATCATGATTAGCATGATCAGCAACCTATGTCATGATATAATTAGTTAGTTTTCAGATCTGAAAATTATAATTGTTGCATATGGTGATGATCATAGAATTCAAACCCTTTTGGTATCAAATGTAATGACCTGCGATGTGATCTGCAATGTCATGCAATTTTTCAGATGCTTGCATGCATCTTATTTGATGTTTTGAGAGGCCTGCATGCCTCCTAAAAGGAGATGTAATTTATTTTTATTTTTATTTTACAATCTGGTTGTATTTGTGTGATGTGATGTACGTCAACGATCAAGTTGAAGACTAGGCATGAGATGAACAAGTGATCTAAGCGGTTGATGGCGATTGGATCAAGAGTTGATCAAGGATCGGATCAAGGAGGCTTGGAACCAATTCAAGAGTTGAAGTCCAGTTGATCGATTGACGTGCATGTGCTTGTAATACGACCTAACTAGAATCCATGATCATCACCTATTTAAAGTTTAGCTTTAATTATTGCTGCGATTATAACTGCCTGCAATGTGCCGTTTGCATGTGATGTGAATGTGAGTCGGATAGATAGGTTTACATGTGATGTAGCAAACCCAATTGAGACCTAAATCAAAACCTCATCAATCAAATCGAGAGTGAACCGACATGAGCAAGTCATATTAGATTAATTGATCTAATTGGTGTCTAGGAAAGCATGAAAGGTGGTTACTTAATTAGGACCTTACTCTCTGAGTAAGAGGAGCCTCCCACCTGCTTACCTGGCCAATTGTTCGATTACCTTTTATGAAGAGCTCAAGTTGCAAACACTAAGACCTGATTAACCAATATTAAGTCAATAGGTCTTCCACTGTAGTAGAGCTGCTAAGGCCTTTCTGATGTTGATTTGTCTCGGCTGGACACAGTGGTCAAGTTGCATCGGGGGGCTGGACCTCTCTATAGACATGAGATGTTGTAGGGTAAAGGTGGGGTTGGGCACCAATAACTGTTAGGTGAGGACCCAATGACGACTTTATTCCTACGGTTATACGATGGGTCTGACTTAACTAAGAAATGGGACCAATAATTGTTAGGTGAGGTTTTTATGGCTTAGAGACTAAGTTACACTGCAACATGCTTGAGAAGCATTGTACAAGAGTTGTACATTCATCAATCTATGTGTCACCAATAACTGTTAGGTGAGGTGGCATGTAAATTGGTAGGACCGCAGTACCCACTAGAAACCCTAGTCGTGTGGGATTTCCGTTTCCCTACCAGAGGAGTGTGAGGGATTCGAGAAAATAGTGGGAGTTATATTTGTTCTAAAAGACCTTAGAACAGATTAGGATCAAGTACAAAGGTATAACTAGAATCTTTACTCTCTAAGGATTATAAAGTCAACTTCTAGACTCTTAACTCATATCTTATAGAACAACCGTTTGACCAAATCCAATTATAAAGATTGGCTCAGCAAATTTCAAAAATAGTTTTGAATTGTGAGAAATTCGGGTATATGCTACACCATGAAATCTCCATATTACCAATCCGTCCGATCACTGATCAGCGTAAGACGCTTGTTAAGTGGACGAACAATGACAATAAAGTTAGGTGCTGCACAATGGCATCCATGTCCAATGCATTACAATGCCAGCATGAGAACATGAAGACTGCCAGGGACATATTAAATCACCTGCAAGAGTTGTATGGTGATCAGAGTCACGCAGCTCGGTTTGAAGTGTCCAAGAGGCTCTTCAAAGCCAAGATGCACGATGGGCAGTCTGTCCATGATCATGGTTTGACCATGATAAAGGACTTAGAGAAGCTTGAGAAGCTTGGCATGACCATGCATAAGAAATTGCAAACGGATTTGATCCCGCAATCCCTTCCAGCTTCATATGAATAGTTTATAGTAAACTACCATATGAACAAGGTTGTATGCACTAAAATAGAATTGTTAAATAAATTGGTAACTACCTTAGGGACCTTGAAGAAGTTCAAGGGGGATCGTTTTCGCTGTCAAGTTGGTTTCTACTTTCAAGAGAGAGTCTATTTGAAAGAAGAAGAAGCCTGCGAAGAAGCAGAGTACTAAGAAAACACCAAATAAGAAAGTTCCAAGAAAAAGGCCAATTACAAGGAAAAGTGTTTCCATTGCATCATAGACGGCCATTGGAAGAGGAACTGTCCTACATACATGGGAAGCATAAAGAACATGAAGGGTGACAGACCTTCAGAAGGTATGTCAGATATGCTCAGGATACTTAGGGACTGTTACCTATTGTTAGCAGAAATTTGATTTCTGTATTTTATTTAGCACAGAAAGATTTTCATTTGAAAAATAAATTGATTCAACATGGTTTTATGATTGACAGTCTCTATCACATACATATGGATGTATCTGTGAATATATCTTAGCAAACAGTGAATACCATAGGGTCTAATAGATCCAAAAAGGAGATAAATCTAAAGTATTTGTGGCACCTCAGGCTTGGCCATATAGGAGAAGACAGAATAAACAAATTGGAGAACATGAGCTTTTGGGCTCATTGACTTCCGAGTCATATTTGATTTGTGAATTCTGCCTTCAAGGAAAGATGGCCAAGTTATCCTTTGTAGGACACAGGGAGGTCCACTGAAATACTTATCCTAGTACACACTGATGTGTGTGGCCCATTCGATGTGCAGGCTAGGGGTTATAATTTTTACTTCATTTACCGATGATTACTCACGGTATGGATATGTGTATGAGACACAAATATGAATCTTTTGAAAAGTTCAAAGAGTTCAAGAATGAAGTAGAAAAACAAACTGGAAAACCTCTTAAGGCTCTTCGATCAGATCGAGGAGGAGAATACCTTAGTGGGGAATTTCGGGACTATCTCAAGGAAAACGGCATAGTCTCACAGTGGACACCTCCAGGTACACCTCAACTCAACGGAGTGTCAGAGAGGAGGAATCAGACCCTATTGGATATGGTCAGGTCCATGATGAGCTTCACTGATTTACCTATGTTTCTTTGGGGAGATGCCTTACTCACAGCGATTTATTTATTGAATAGAGTTCCCTCTAAATCCGTTCCTACCACACCGTATGAGATATGGCATGGTAAGAAACTAAGTCTGGGTCATCTCAAGATTTGGGGATGTCCGGCCCACGTCAAGAGACTACAGGCGGACAAACTAGAGGCTAGGACCATAAGTGCTCGTTTTATAGGATATCCTAAAGAGTCATTAGGATACAATTTTTACGTCTCAGAGGATCACAATGTGTTTGTGAGCCGTCATGCCATCTTCTTGGAAAATCAGTTTATCCTTGATAGAGGCAGTGGGAGGAAAATTGAGCTTGAAGAGAAAGTCTCTGAAAAGCAACGAGTCATGGATCCTATTGAACCCATTCATACAGAGCCAGTACACGATGTCCCTCGACCACCTCGTAGATCTAGTAGGGTCTCCCATCCTCCCGATAGATACTTAGGTATACTAGAAGAGGATACCGAGAAAATGTTCCTAGTGGGAGATAGGGATCATATACAGGATCCCAAAACCTACAATGAGGCAATATCTGATATCGATTCCGAGAAATGGCTGGAAGCCATGAAGTCAGAATTAGACTCCATGCATTCCAACCAAGTCTGGACCTTAGTAGACCCACCAGAAGGTATTGTACCTATTGGATGCAAATGAATCTACAAAAGGAAGATAGGTTCGGATGGAGAGGTAGAGACCTATAAGGCAAGGCTTGTGGCGAAAGGGTATAGTCAGCGCGAAGGCATTGACTATCAGGAGACCTTTTCACCTGTAGCCATGCTAAAATCCATCCGAACATTGCTTGCTATTGCAGCATTTCATGATTATGAAATCTGGCAGATGGATGTGAAAACTGCTTTCCTGAATGGATATCTTAATGAAGATATCTATATGGAACAGCCTTTGGGTTTCACTTCCAGTGATGGAGATCACAAGGTCTGCAAGCTGCAAAGGTCCATCTATGGACTAAAGCAAGCATCTCGGAGTTGGAACACTCGTTTCGATGATGCAATCAAAACGTTTGATTTCATCAAAAACGAAGAGGAACCGTGTGTTTACAAAAAGGTTAGTGGGAGCGCTGTCGTATTTCTCGTACTGTACGTGGACGACAGCCTACTGATAGGGAATGATATTCCCATGCTAACCTCGGTCAAGGTCTGGTTGTCAAAAGAATTCTCCATGAAAGACCTTGGGGAAGCATCCTATATTTTGGGAATAAAGGTCTATAGAGATAGATCTAAAAGGATGCTTGGCCTTTCACAGAAGATGTACATAGAGGAGGTGCTGAAGAGGTTCAGCATGGAAAACTCCAAGAGGGGTCTCTTACCCCTTAGGCATGGAATTCATCTCTCCAAGAAGATGTGCCCCAACACATCTGAAGAGATTCAATGCATGAGCAAGATTCCCTATGCATCGGCAATAGGAAGCCTCATGTATGCCATGCTATGTACACGACCTGATATAGCTCTTGCTGTGAGTGTCACAAGCAGATATCAGTCGAATCCAGGTGAAGAACACTGGACAGCTGTGAAGAATATTCTTAAGTACTTGAGAAGAACTAAAGATTTATTCTTGGTTTTTGGAGGATCATCAGAGTTAAAGGTAGAAGGGTACACAGATTCAGACTTCATGACTGATGTCGATGACAGGAAGTCAACATCTAGATATGTGTTCTTGTGCAATGGTGGTACGGTGAATTGGAAGAGTTCTAAACAACCGATCATTGCTGATTCTACTATGGAAGCTGAATACATCGCCGCCTCTGAAGCTGCTAAGGAAGGCTTCTGGTTCAAGAAATTCATTACAGAGTTGGACGTGATGACATCAGATGCCATAACACTCTACTGCGATAATAATGGCGCCATAGCCCTTGCTAAGGAGCCAAGGTCTCATCAGAAGTCTAAGCATATAGAGCGGCGCTTCCATCTCATACGCGACTATGTTGAGAAGAAATATGTAGAGGTGCAGAGAGTAGACTCCGCGGATAACGTGGTAGACCCATTCACTAAGCAGCTAAGTCAGCAAAAGACTGAAGCCCACCTTGAGAAGATGGGGCTTAGATATATGACTGATTGGCTTTAGTGCAGGTGGGAGATTGTTAGATGTATGCCCTAGAAGCCAATCTGGCTGACACATTGTTAATTCTAGAGACATAATTTTGTACTTGACTATTTATTATTGAATAAATAAAAGGCATCTTTTCATTCATATTATTTATGTGTCTATGAATCGTCCAAGAAATTAATAAGATGATGATACATATTCTCAAGAGTTGAGAATTTGAGCCATGTATCATTGGTGATTAATTTCTAAATGCTCCTGATCAATGGATCATCACGAGGACGGTGATCGATCCGATCAGTGTACAGATCACTTTCCTTCTGGATGGACGAGACTTGAGTCCACAGTGTAGGGACACTGAAGTGATAGTGCAGGTGCTTGTTAGAGAACAAGGGTACTGAGCGTGACCAAGACAAGAAGTCACTTGGATGTCTATCCACTCGTCAGTGACTTGCTTGATGTTGCAGTAGTGTGACTGGTCCTTTGACCTGCGGTGCTTCGGCTACTCACAGTGAGGTTATTGTAGTTTGACTGCACACATACATGGTCTCTAGCCATATGGGTCCATGTAGTGTAGATTGGCTGCAGTAGGTTCACTGTAGGAGTAGGGTATGCACCTACAAGGAATCTATCGACCTTGATAGAAGAGGAGTGATCCTATGTGATTTGTTAGACTGAGTTCTAAGACCTTGGCCAGGGCAGTAATATAAAGTAGAGAAAGAGTTTTCCACTATCGAACTCGAGTCGAATAAATTTTGACATATGACAGACGATGGGGTTTGACGAGTTGTCCATGACCTCCGTCCTGTAGGGATCCACGATAGTAGGACTGTATCACATGGTAACTGCACCTAGAGGTTCATCTTTCTATTCTACTGGGTAGCCACTACATGCTGCTAGGTGTCACTGATGGATGGTGGGACTCACTGAGATTATCTCGATGATCGATAAACCCTAATGAGTTGAGTTGGAATCGTTCCAACCCATTGAAAGGAGTTTTCAATGATATAGTGATAGAGATCACAATATATCTCACTACCAGTCAGAGTAGAACCTATAGGGTCACACACACTAGAAGTATTGACCGATCCGATGGTTGAAAAGTGATTATGAATCACAAGTAATCAATTCGATTGATATTCAGTTGAAGAAGGAACAAAGGGAATTAATTAATTGGACTTGAAACAAGAGTCCTACTTCGAGTAGGATTCCTAGAGTCCTAATTGGATTAGGACTGGGAATCCTAGTTGGAGTAGGACTGGGATTCCTACTTGGAATAGGATTCCTGCAATCCTAATGAGATTAGGAGTTTTGAATCAAAATTGGATTCCTACTTGGAGTAGGATTCCTAGAGTCCTAATCGGATTAGGACTTCGGATTCAAATAGAGTCCTAATTGGATTAGGACTAAAATTATATATGTCCTAATTTGGATTAGAGTTTCTTAAGTCACAATTAATTATTAATCTAATGAATCAATAAGACTCCTAATTGGATTAGGATTGAAGAGTTCAATTGAGTCAAAATTGATTTAAGTTCTAATTGGATTAGGACTTACCTAGATTGGATCCAAATTGGTTCACCCTTGGGCTAAGCCTAATTGGATTAGGGCTTGACCACATTAGGGCATTCTAATCCCTACCTAATATGGATTAGGGTTTACCATGAGGAAGGGGATAAGCCCCTCCCCTTTCCACGTGGAGAAGGGAGAAGAGACGGCGCCCCCTCTTAGGAAAGACATCAAGAACTCCTAAATGTTAGGAGCTCCACATGTCTATAAAAAGGGACTTGTGGGCGGCACCTAGGGCATAGAAGAAGTCCTCTTCCTCCTTGCCGTACGCCTCCCTCTCCTCTCCTCTTGGTTCAGCCGCAAGCAAGGAAGATAAAAGCCAAAGGTGTTGGCGGCATCCTCTTCCTCCCTTCTTTCTTCCAACGCAGGAAAAAGAAAGAAGGCTGCGTGGGGATTCTTCTTCTTCCTCTTCTTCATCCTTTTTCTTCCTCCTCTAAAGCACAATCAAGGGTTGATTGAAAGAGAGGAAATCAGCCATCAAAAGAAGTCTTTGCAAGGGAGCTAGCACCCCGGAAAGACAAGAGAGCTTTGATCGGATCACTGCTTCGTGTGGATACCCGTAGAGGCCGGACACTTGAACGGCTTCAAGTGAACCTTCATTCTAGACCACGAACTTCAGTTTGCGGTGATCATCTACCCGCACAAGGTAAAGATCTGATCTTCCTAAAGGTTTAAAAAGTTTTAATTCTTATCTAACTACGAACGGTTCATGAAACAACGTTCATGCGATGAACGTCGATCCCGCTTATGCCGATTCCGCTGCCATCTGAATTTTTTGAAATATCAGCGGCATGGGCAGGTTCCCAACACTTGCTCTGCATTTTTCTCATTCATGTAGATGACAAAAAGATTGCACCTTGTTGTGTTGCATTGAAAAAAGAAAATAAGAGAAGATGCTCTTCTCTTAGGTTTCCTTTTTCCTCCACAATCGGACTGTTTAGCCCACATTAGAGGGAAAGTATAATGTCTCCTCGGCCTGATGGGCCCTCTTCTTCAATAAACAAAGGCCTCACCCCTATTGAAAATACAAGTTGTGCCCCTACTTTCTTCTTGAGACATCCCCCATCTCACACTACTCTTTACTTTTCGTCTCTTTGACTTTGTCTTTCTCAACCTTATTGGCCTATCCTTCTTAGCCTTTATCACCCTTCGCTAGTCTTTGTAACCAACCACACTATGACTTTGTTTCTCTTCACACAACTCACCTCATTGCCTAACACGTCCCTTCCTGTCATACGTACCAACTTTCCAACGATGTTTGTCGCACTCTCTGACTCTCTCCCTCTCTTTTTCTCATTTTCACCATCTCTCTTTTATTCACTGTTTCTCTCTTTCTCTCAATCATGGGATTTGGCTTTCCGACTTGATCTTTCAATAGTGTTGCAATTGATAACGATGTAGATGGAAGCACTCCTGCTATTATAGCAAGTTCCAACTCTCCAAGAATATTTATAGATCCCTGTGTGAGTATAGGGCTCCTCTCTTGCATCTAAAAACAAAAAAATTGATTTCTCAATGAGATTGGGTCGTCTAGAGATAGAAATTAATTTTGCATAATATTTCATGTCTTTAGCTAGATACTACCTATTTAGATTGAATTATGAGTAGATAGGATGAGAGGGCTACTTTGAGTAGTGATACAAGCTTGAATTTTGAATAGCTAGCTTGAAAGAAATTCCAAGGAAGAGAATGTTGAGGAATCATGACCATGCATCCTTTTACTCTTATATGCTTAGCAATGCTAAAGATTACCTTTAGATTGATTAGATTTCTTGGAATTTGTGTATAACCTATGGTAGAAATTTTAATTTTATAATGATTGGCATTAATAAAATCTACATTACTAGGTTTGACATAATATGGGATGAAAAAACTTTGTGCCTAGTAAAATAGCATTAATTTTTAATAAATGGTGGAACCTTAAATTGAGATTATGCTTTTTCTTGATAGATCAGGGTTAAATGGTACATTCAGTTCCTTTAAAATCTCTAAGTCTCTAGAACCTTAATTGAACCAACTTTATATTGTTTGATGTAGCCTTTTGGATAAATATAATAATAAATTATTATTGTAATTAGGTGATGAATTTTATATAGCATTAGGTTGGTTTACAGTAGGGTAGGTTTTGTTAGACCTTAGTCAAGGATCTTGGATAATCCTCTGTAACATTTAAAATCTTCTAGAGGCTCAAATAGATTTGGTAAAGTGAATTGAAGTACAAGATTTTAGAAATTTATCCTAGAAAAATGATGTAGCACTATGATAATATACGTGTGATTTTGGACTATTAGGCTCTAGAGGGATTCTTATGAAGTAGTTAAATCCATCCAACTATTGGTAGTTTGTAAAGAAAGTAATCTCAACCTAAGTAGAGTATTTTAATTATATATTTTCAAATATATAATTATGATAATTATTATAAAATTCTTTGAAAATTTTATAATTTGTATTATATTCTTTATTTACATGTAAATTGGATTAAGAAAGGGATTGTCCTATTATTGAAACTCTTTGATTCTTATGTATGATCAAGGATTTTATAAACTACTGAGCTATCTATGTAAACTGGAAATGATATTAGCTAGACTCTCATCTAGCTACATAGTGGACCATACCAATGGGTGTTATATGGTAGAACTTTAATGGTTCCAAAGCTTAATTATAGTAGATATATTCCATAAGGATTAAATGTTGTATATTGGATCTTGTCACAAGGATAATGTGACCATAGTCTCATAGACTGATGAGTTGTTAAATAATGATTTTAAAAATAATGTATGAATTGCTTAGTGGAATTATATATCAAATATTGATTTAGAACATTGTTTATTATTCATTAGAAATATTTGCATAAGTATTATGTAGATTTTGGAAATTGATTTATAAATTATCCTTAGAATTCATATGTGGAATATTGCTTGCAGAAAATAATTTGTATATAGTTATTTGGAAATAATTGTGCATGAGATATTGGTCATAAAATCCCACCTTTGTTAATGACATTATATGTTTTATGCATCAATAATTTGTTAATATAAGATATTGATAAGCTTTTTTATATTGCACTTGTTCGATCCCACTAGCTATGGCTTTTGGTTACTTTTTAGGCTTTTTAACTCGCCCTCCTTCTTTATCTTTTCATAGCCCAAAGTTTAGGAGATGATTGGTTGTGATTGGGATGTGAGCATAAAGTTTTATATTTAACCTCTTCATATATGGTTTTGTTAGAATTATTGGAACTTGAAGAATTTGATTGTTTAGTAGGATTATTTGTAAATTGCCTTATTGAGTTGTTGTGGTATTGTGAGTTGTTGTGGTATTGTCAATTGTTATTGTTTTGATTCTAGCATGTTGTAAGTTCAACCTTTGAAAAATTTAGTGAGTTGTACAAAAGCTTATTTTGATTGTATTAAATTTATTTGTTTCAGTGATTGATAAGTTGTCGCCTTTATAGTCGTGGAGCCTAGCCTTACATGTGTATGGGGGTTCGCCACATCATGTGGCATGTGCTTTTGGGTTAGAAGTGTGACAAAAAGATTAGGAAAGTAGAAAAAAAGGTAAAAGTAGGGAGAGCAGCCTCGTATTCGATCTCTTCATAAGAACTTTAGGATAGGAGAAATATTTAGAATAGATGACAACTTCATTTTTTATTAGCAAAAGGAGAAACAACCCAATCCATTTGGGACCTTCAAAGAAATAAAAAACAAACTTTTAATGTATCTCACTTTTTCAAAATATGTGCATAATCTTCGATAAATATCATCCACCGTCTACCATTGATGGTTATGGATAGTATTGTATCAGGGTCAATATCATTCGTATGAGCAATGATAGATATAGTTGGTGATGGTGGCTGGTGTAAAGATCATTGACACTGGTGGATATATTGGAGATTGTTATCGGTAGTAGGTGGTGGTAGAAATCATTATTGGGTGTGGTAGTAATCATCGATGTTAGTGGTTGTAGTAGAGATCAAAATAATACTGTGCCTAAATATTTTATTTGTTTCTTCAAGAAAGTGAATATCTCTATAAAAGATTTGTGATTCAATACATGTACATTGGCAATTTAGAATATTTGCATTGCATATTTAAAATATGTGCATCATCCTTGATGGCAATTATCCACCACCCACCATTGATGGATATGAATGGTGGCAAAGATCTTGGTAGTTGCGAGTACTGGTGTGGTGAGCGGTGCTAAAGATTGTTGGCAATGCTGGATGGTAATAAATATTATCGGTAGTGGTGGGTACTAGTGGTATCATTAATATGAGTAATGTGGCTAGAGAGAAGAGGGTTCTCTTTCTCTTTTCCTTTCTTCTCTTTTAAGCAATCTTTTTCCTCATATATAGTGTATATTTTTGTTCCACTTTCTCCCTTTCTTTTCATATATTAAAATAAATGTTGAGGGGTATTTTGATAAAAAAAAGTATAAAAAGCCATTTCTATAAATATGAAAATTATCTAAACCAATTATGGGTGAAAATTCGATAGTTATCTTTGCAAAATACCCACTCTACTAACTCCAAGTAAAATTGATCATCTCACTGATTGCTAGTTCTATTTTAGGATTCAGATTTTCTACGGTACATAATTTGCACGACAAAGTATTGTGCTATAGTTGATTGGTACTACATGAAATCTTTTTGATCCAACGATTTTGATAATAAGAACTAATTTGAGCCCATTAAGAAAGTAACGAAGTTAATCTTAGCAAGTTCCATCCCTCTTGCCTCCTCCCTTTCTTTTTTGAGTTCTCCAATAGTCCGAGCTATATTCTTCTCAACTCTCCTCCCCCCGATCTTTCTTTCTCTCTTAATGGTGCTCCTTATCCATAGCTTCCTAGAAAAGTTTGGATCCAAGCTACGTTTGTATCTTCTTCCCGTCTTTGAATCTCTCCGCCTCCAATTCTAAAAAGTGTCCAACAAATCCAAGCCCAAATCCTTATCAACCCTCAACCAAGCCACCTTCACCACCCTCCATCATTACTTACCTGCTCTCTCTAAATTCCACTATAAACTTATATTGCCAAATCATCAAACTAAACTGTGATACAGATCAATTCTAACTCACTAGTTTGTTGATTTATACTCTAAAGTTGGCTGCTTCAATGATAGAGGGCAACTATTTATAGAGATGCTTGAGAGGGATGCCACTATATATAGCAACAACAGTCTGATTTAAATGGAGGATTGAAGATTTTAAATCATGTATGATGTGCCCTTGTTTATTATGACATTCGTGGTATGAAGTGGGAGCCGAGTGTGATATTCTTTCTTTTTCAGATGGGTTAGCTGCTGGGAGTAGGGATTTGGCCGTTCTGCACTTGCAAAATAAAGCCAACATCAATGAAAGAAGATATATGATAAATTGATGGAGGCTTTTTAAGGAGTTTAGTGGTGTCAAAAATGGTAGCTTTTTGGTGTTTTTTGAGATTTTTTAGAAATTTGACCTTCGTGGCGTTGCACAATAGTGCCTGAAAGTGGAGCAAGTTTCCTCCGTGGTAACTGTTGGAACAAGATGTAAAGTTGATGGGATAGGGTCATGAATGAAGTAAGAGATATTTTTTATTTATAGTTTTCTTCTGCCTCTTACAATCTTGCTAAAGCCATTCTTATATAGAACGACACTTTAAGTAATATTTAATGCCCTTGGAATACTAAAATGACTCTTTGAAATACAAGTACTTCTGAGATTTCCAAAGTGACACTTTGGATTACAAAATGACTCTTTGGATTACTAAGTTGACTCTTTGGAATAACAGAGTTGTATCAACACCGAAGAGTTATGTGCATTGATTGCAAATTACTTCCTAATACTCCTCCTTAATTTGCAATTGATTCTTAACCTTTCTGAATTTTTCTATGGCGACAGCTTTGGTAAGAAAATCTGTAGCTTGCTCATTTGTGCCAACATACTTCAAAATAATTTCTTCTTTATTTACCAAATTCCGAATGAAATGATGTCGAAGTTCAATATGCTTAGACCTTGCATGGAAGACTGGATTTTTAGACAAAGCAATTGCTGACATGTTGTCACAATAAATGATAGTTGGTTGAACTTGAGTTTGTTGTAGGTCTAAGAGAACTCTTCTTAACCAAACTGCTTCACATGCAGCATCTGTAGCTGCAATGTACTCTGCTTCTGCTGAAGATAAAGCAATTGATTTTTGTTTCTTTGAACTCCATGAAATCATCTTTGAACCAAGACAAAAAATATAGCCAGACGTGTTTTTTCTATCATCAATTGAACCAGCCCAATCACTATCGGAATAACCAACAAGATTGTTATTTTCTTCTTTAGCATATTTTATGCCTTCCCTTTGACTTCCTTAAAGATATCTTAGAATGCGTTTTGCAGCAGCATAATAGTTTGCTTGGTTCTTGCATAAATCTTGAAACAACATTCACAGCATAAATAATGTCAGGCCGTGTGTTGGCTAGATATATTAATGAACCGACTAGACTTCTATAGAGCTGTGCATTAGCTTTTTCAGCATCATCATCTTGTTTTAACTTTTCATTTAATGCCATTGGAGTTGAAACTGGTTTGCTCTTGTCCATTTGAAATTTCTGTAACATATCTTTAATGTATTTCTCTTGTGAGATAAAAATTTCTCTTTTGGCTTGCTTTACTCGGATTCCAAGAAAATACTTCACTCATCCAAGATCTGTCATCTCGAATTCCTTCATTATGCTTTGCTTGAATTCTTCTACAACTTGTATGTTAGTACCCATGTAGATAAGATCATCAACATAGATACATGCAACAAGAAAGTTAGTAGCATCAGATCTCTTTACATAAAGAAATGGTTCACTTGGGCTTCTTTGGAATCCATTGAAACAAAAATATTTATCAATCATGTTGTTCCAAGCTCATGGAGCTTGCTTCAAGCCATATAGAGCTTTATGAAGTTTATAGACTTTGTGTTCCATACTTGCCACTTCATAGCCTTGAGGTTGTTTGACGTATACCTCCTCCTTCAGTTCGCCATTGAGGAAAGCAGATTTGACGTCAAGTTGGAGGACTTGAAGCTCAAGTTGTGCAGCAATAGCAAGAACAATACGGATTGTCTCCATTCTTGCAACCGGTGCAAATGTTTCGGTAAAATCGATGCCAGGCTGCTGTGAGTATCCCTTAGCAACAAGTCAAGATTTATGCTTTTGAATAGATCCATCTTCTTTATACTTGATTTTGTAGATCCATTTTAGTCCGATCACATCCTTCCCTTTTGGCAGGTTGACAAGCTCCCAAGTTTTATTCCTTTGAATTGTTGCAATCTCATCATCCATTGCCTTTTTCCATTCTTCCTTTACAACAGCTTCCTCAAAATTCTGAGGTTCATAACCAAAGAAAGCAAAGTGAGAAGTGTTATAAATATCTTGCACAGATCGAACTTTCTTTGGTAAAGAATCTGTATCCATGGTTTCTGAGGGAGAATGGATTGAACTTGATGAAGAAGAGGAAATTTGTGAAATAGATGGTGAAGTTTGTATTGGTGATGAAGGAGGAGAATGAATTGAACTTGGTGAAGAAATTGATGTTGGTGTAGAAGGAGGTTGTTGATGCTCTTCTTGTTTAGCTTGTGGCTCCATGAATTCATATGAGTTTGGCATTTGAGATGAGTTCTGTGTCCAATTCCAGTTAGATGCTTCATCAAAAATTACATCTCTTGAGACGACAAGCTTCTTGGTTTTTGTATTGAACAACTTGTAACCTTTGGATTCATCACTGTAACCAATAAATATTAGTTTTTCTCCTTTTTCATCAAATTTCTCCCGGTATCGTGATGGAATGTGAGAATAAGCAATACAACCAAATACTTTAAGATGATATACTGTTGGTTTTCTTTTGTGCCATGCTTCAAATGGAGTTTTGTTAAACACTGCTTTTGTAGGAGATATATTAAGAATGTAAATAGCACACCTTCAGCCCAAAAATTATTTGGTAAGCCTTTTCCTTTCAACATGCTTCAGGCCATTTCAACAATGGTGCGATTCTTTCTTTCAGCAACTCTGTTTTGTTGAGGACTCATACGAACTGTGAGTTGTCTTTGGATACCATTATGTTTGTAGTGCTCCATAAATGGTTTGTAGATAAACTCTCTTCCTCGATCAGTTCGAAGAGTCTTCACGATTCAGACCTACTGCACCGCCATCCGAGTAAATCATCTCCTTGCTTTTGTCTTCTTGCCTCGATTGTTGGCATCTCCTTGACTTTTATTCATTGTCGACTTCTCTCTCTTTTTTTTTTTGCAGCATCTTCACCAGATCGATATGCTGGTGTTCATAGCGTCTGAGTGCCAGGATGATGCTCGAAGGCGCTAGAGGCAACAGGAGGAGGCCGAGAAGAGGCTCGCCGAATCCAAGGCCGTGCGGAGGGAGGCTACCGCAAAGATGGAAGCCGCCAAGGCCGAGCAACGTTCGGTGGTCGAGCAGCTCGAAGAAGAAAGGCCTCGCATGCTTTGGCGAGGTCTGAGCTACGCGCCTCCGAGCCGCATCTGGTTGAGGCTCGCTCCACGATTGTCGGCCATCAATACGAGGTGAAGGTCGCCCGGTTAAAGATCGAGCAACTGGAAGCTCAAGAAAGAAGGGCGCTGGAGCAGGCCCAAGACGCGGTGCAACTCTTCCAGGAGTCGGAAGAGTTCCGCGACTTGATGGAGGAGGTGGCCGCGGATGGATTCCTCCGCGGTTTCGAGAATTTCCAGAGGCAAATGCAAAGGTTTTGCCCCCAGCTCGACCACAAGGGCATTCGGCCAAGGATGGAAATCGGCGAAGATGAGGGCGAGCCCGGAAGCTCCAACAACGGGGCCGCTGCCCCTTAGGGCTTAGCCTTCTTTTCCCTTTTTTTTTCCTTTTTCTTTTGTAAACGAGGTCGGCCTCTGCGGCCACTATCTGGCCAGGTGAGTCGACCTCAGTGTCAAGTTTTGTACTCGGCCCTTGGGCTTTAATCAATGGAATATCTTCTTTCCAAATTCTGTGAGTATTTGTGTCTGCTTCTGTTTGCATAGTTGATAAACTTTTGTCTTGGCTGCTTGAGTTGGATTTCTGTTTGGCGAATTTCGCCAAATCTTCGAGCTCGACTAAGTCTTTGGTTCCGGTAAAAGCTCCTAGAACTCGCTAAGTCTTTAAGCTCCACTTCTGGAGGAATTATGCTAAGGCTCTAGGTCTGAACTTTAGGAGAACTCGTTAAGTCCTTGAGCTCAGGCTCCAAAAAAGCCCTGCTAAGCCTTTGAGCTTATCTTCCGGGAAAGATTTTGCCAAGTCCTTGGGCTTGGATTCCGGAAGAACCTTATTGAAACTTCGAGGTTGGCTCAATGACAGCATAGGCCAAGGTTGGGCAGAGCTCGAGGTCGTCGTTGCAGGCCGTCTCGGCCTAAGTCGGTGTTCGGACTTGGCCGGGCTTTTGTTCCGAGAAGTTTGAAGTAGGTGAAGATTGAGCCGAAGATTGGCGGTACGAAACATTCCGAACTTGGTCGGAAGATCGCGCGCGAGGTCGAGGGAGCCTCGGCCCGTGATCGATTGAGGAATGCATCCCGACCTTGGTCATGGGGTCCCGAACCTGGTCGGGGCTTCGTTGACTGTTCTGTAATATAACCAAGTAAGTGTACAAAGGTGAGCGCCGAGTAGGATATACCTCGTCTAGTTGGAGCAGGGCATCTTGGGTCAGACTAAGTGACTCCACCCTGAGGTCGATCGTAGTGGCGATCCTTGGCCTATGGTCGACCCGGTGAGGTGTCCTCATCCAGGCTGGGGTGTCGATCAGCACCAAATGTCGTCGAAGGGTCGTGGAGATATCGTCGCGAGGTCGAGGGAGGCTTGTCCCGCTGTCGACTTCGCGGTCATCCGAGATCGAGGGAGCTTGAGCTCGCTGTCGACTCAGCGGGGCATCCCGATCTTAGTCGGAGGACCGTGCACGAGGTCGAAGGTGTTAGAGATCAACCCTACGCTTGCGGAATATATAGAATAATAGCAGAAAGCAGAACACAGCAAAGAACAATAGCAAATGCACAAGACACTCAAGTTTATGTGGTTCGGAGTTCCTTGATCCTACGTCCACAGCCGCACAGATCAATATTTCACTATATGATCAAAGAAAGTTACATAAATTCAAGAGAAGTGAACAAACTCTTTTTTTCACAGCAAATAATCTCTCTCAAGATGAGCAACACGTCGTCTTCCTGATGCACACCAAGGTTCTAGGGTTTCTCTAGGTTGCCACACACCTCTCGTGTCCCTCAAGAAGTCTATATATACCTCCCAATCTCTTACTTTGGTTAGGGCTCAAAAAACCTTGGCTTGGACCCGGTTCATAACTCGGCCTCACGTAAAAACGTGCTCGAGTCGACTCCTGCAATTCTGCGAGTCGACTCGGCAACAGTCCACAGAAAATGCCTCTCTGTCTGCCTGTGGGAGTCGACTCCTGGAGTTCTCGAGTCAACTCCAACACTGGTGAGTCGATTCCTATGGATCTGGAGTCTACTTCAAAAATTGTGCCAAGTCTGCCTGCGTGCCAGAGTCGACTCCAAGTCTGCTGGAGTCGACTCCGGACCTTGCTGAAGGTTTTTTCTTTACTGATTCAACTCTGAATCTTCTCGAACTCTTTTCGGATTGTCTTCCCTTGATCCTCCACCACCATAGTGCACATAGGGGTCTTGAAAAAAAAGGGAATGGATCAGGCTCCACAACCCAACAACTCTCCCACTTGGAGACTGATACATCCAGTCATGCATCTATCTAAAAATAAACAAACTTCCATATCTTGATCTGTATTCTCTGTATGGCACCTCCATTCAACTATCTTTGGAGGCCAATTGAGGCTATGCATCGCCTCAATTTCTCTGTAGTGACTATCTTAGTCAACATATCAGCTGAATTTTTTGCTCCTTGAATCTTCTCAAGTAACAAACTGCCATCTTCTAGCAACTTCCTAATGAAGTGATATCTCAGCTGTATGTGCTTCGTTCTCGCATGAAACATTAGGTTCTTAGCTAAGTGAATAGCACTCTGACTATCGCAGAATAGTACACTACAGTTCTGCTCTCTACCTAGCTCTTTCAGAAGGTTCTGTAGCCAAATCACTCCTTACTGGCTTCTGTAATGGCAACATATTCTGCCTCAGTTGTCGAAAGAGCAACGATCTTTTGTAGCTGTGAGAACCAGCTCACTGCTGTCCCGCCTATGGTATAAACATACCCTGTGGTGCTTCTTCTAGTGTCAGTATCACCTCCTAGGTCTGCATCCACAATCTTGTAGTGTTTGACTGCCTTTTCTATAACACAAGCCTACATTTTTGGTACCTTTCAAATATTTTAGGATCCACTTGACAGCCTCCCAATGTTGTCTACCCAGATTGGCCATGTATCTGCTCACAGCTCCCACTGCTGTGCAATGTCGGGTCTCGTACATATCATAGCATACATCAAGCTGCCTATGGCCGAAGCATATGGTACCCTTGACATCTTTTTCAGCTCCTCATCATCCTTGGGTGATTGCTCTATTGAAAGTTTGAAGTGGCTCGCCAAAGGTGTCTTCACAGGATCTGCATTTGTCATATTGAATCTCTTCAACACCTTATCAATATAGTTAGCTTGAGAAAGCTTCAGTGTTCCATCCACCTTATCCCTTTCAATCCTCAGCCCAAGCATCTGTTTTGCTGCACCCATGTCTTTCATTGCAAACTTCCTTAATAGCTCTTTCTTCCATCTTTCAATCTCTTTTAGGTTCGGTCCGGCTATCAACATGTCGTCAACATACAAGAGTAAGATGATAAAACTGCCATCAAGTATCTTGAGATAACAGCAATGATCTTCTTGACATCTTGCAAAACCATTGTTGATCATGAATCCATCGAATCTTTTGTACCACAACCTCGGGGCTTGTTTCAAACCATACAAACTTTTTTGCAGCTTGCATACAAAGTTTTCCTTGCCAGGGACTGCAAAACCGATAGGTTGCTGCATGTAGATGTCTTCATTAATCTCTCCATGGAGAAATGCAGTTGTAACATTCAACTGCTCTAAATATAGATTTTCTGCTGCGACAATACTCAGAATCACTCTGATTGTTGAATATTTGACTACCGGAGAAAAAATCTCAGTGTAGTCGATATCTTCCTTCTGTTGGAAACCTTTCACAACTAATCTTGCTTCGTACCTCTTGCTGCCATCATGTTCCTCTTTAACTTTGTAGACCCACTTGTTCTGTAAAGCCTTCTTACCTTCTGGTAGTGAACTAAGCTCCCAAGTTTGATTTCTATCCAAGGACTTCATCTCGTCCTTCATGGCTAACTCCCACTTCACCGAATCTCGCTTTCCATGGCTTCTTCATAACACTTGGGTTCACCTCCATCTGTCAATAGCAGATAATGTAAAGAGGATGAACATCCATCCGGTTGTCTGGAGATTCTTGTAGATCTTCTCAGTTGCGGTATACTTGGTTGAGGTTGTGCCGCAACAGTTTCTGAATTTTTAGGATTTTTCTGAACTCTTTTGGCAACGTCTTCTTCTGTAATCTCTTGCAACTCAACTTGCTGATTTTTCTTGCTTTGCTCCCCTGCACTCTCAAGATCTAAAGTATTCTTGCCCGTATAGAGAATTCGCTCATTGAATATTACATCCTTGCTTCTGATGACCTTCTTGTTCTGTACATCCCAAAACTTGTAATCAAAATCATCTGTACCATATCCAATGAAGAAACACTTTTTGGACTTTGCATCTAGCTTGTCTCTTTTCTCTGCATTGATGTGCACAAATGAGACACACCCAAAGACCCTCAAGTGTGACAAATTTACTACTTTTCCTGTCCACTCTTCTTCAGGCAATTTGCAATCTAGGAGAACCGACGGGCCTCTGTTTATCAGATATGCTGCGGTGTTGACTGCCTCAGCCCAAAACATCTTGGGCAAACCAGCATGGATCCTCATACTATTGGCTCTCTCGTTCAGGGTTCTGTTCATTCGCTCAGCCACCCCATTTTGCTGCGGTGTGCTCGGTATTGTCTTCTCCATTCGGATTCCATTCACTGCACAGAATTTCTTAAACTCACTGCTGTCATACTCACCGCTATTGTCAGACCTTAGTTGTTTTATCTTTGCATCAGATTCATTCTCCACCAGACTTTTCCACTTCTTAAAGGTGACAAATACCTCTGATTTGTGCTTCATGAAATAAATCCAAATCTTTCTGGTAGAGTCATCGATGAACGTGACATAATAGTGTGAGCCTCCAAGAGATGCAACCGGTGAAGGCCCCTACACATCTGTGTGTACAAGCTCTAGCTTTTCTGTCTTCGGTGTTCTTCCATCCTTTGAGAAACTGATCCTTTTCTGCTTCCCAAATATGCAGTCTTCACAGAGACCTACATCAACAGTTTTCAGACCTGCTAGCTTGTTCTTCTTCACCATCATCTTCATGCCTTTCTCACTCATATGTCCGAGTCTGTGATGCCAAAGAGAACTATCTGCACCTGTCTCTGCTAATGCCACCGTATCCTTGGTGTCATTGGTCATGTAGAGTGTCCCCAACTTGTTCCCACGTGCTATCATCATAGCTCCTTTGGTAATTTTTCCATAAACCACCTACGAAGGTAGTAACATACCCTTTGCTGTCAAGCTGTCCAATAAAAATCAAGTTTCTCTTCAAGCCTGGAACATGCCTCATATTCTTCAATTTCCACACTGACTGATTCAACATCCTGATATGAACTTCACCTTTCCTCACAATATTTAAAGGCTCATCATCAGCGAGATAGACCTTTCCAAAGTCTCCTGCAGTGTAATTCAGCATACACTCCTTCCATGAGGTAGAATGAAACGAAGCTCCAGAGTCTAGTATCCACAATTCCATAGGACTGTCCACGCTGAGAATCAAAGCATCATTGGCTTCATCTGTGGTTGCATTCACGGACTTCTCGTTCTGTCCCTTGCTTGGATTCTTCTTTCTGAGCCAACAATTTTTTCTCGTGTGGCCCTTCTTGCCACAATGCCAGCAGCCATCACCTTTCGATCTAGACTTGCTCCTCCTCTTAGACTTCGATCTGCCACGATTTTCACTGCGCTGCACAGTTCTTCCTCTGCCTTCAGATATGTTCAGTACCGAACTAGAGTTCACACCAGACTCTCTCCTTCTGATATCTTCGCTGAGTATCAGATTTCGGACCTCCTCAAACTTTAGTTTGTTTGAGCCGCAGAAACTGCTTACAGCTGTCACCGTTGCACCCCAACTTTCTGGCAAGGAGGATAGAAGAATTAGAGCACGAACTTCATCCTCAAAACTGATTTCCACCGAGCTCAACTAGCTCGTAATCAGATTGAACTCATTGATGTGATCCGTAATTGAGAAACCTTCACTCATCTTCATATTGAATAAATGGCGCATTAGGTACACCTTGTTGGAGGCCGAGGATTTTTCGTACATATTCGATAGTGCTTTCAGCAAACCTGCTGTTGTCTTCTCTTCCAAAACGTTGAACGCAATGTTTCTAGCCAACGTCAAGCGAACAACTCTCAAAGCCTGACGATCCATTAAATTCCAGTCGGCCTGTGACATGTCTTTCAGTTTCACACCTTCAAGAGGTAGATGAAGTTTCTTTTGATATAAATAATCTTCGATCTGCATCTTCCAGAAACCAAAATTTTTGCCGTCAAATCTGTCAATCTTGACCTTGCCTTCTTCAGCCGTCATTGCTCCGACTTTTTCCTTTGAACCCGAAAGCTCTTATACCAGTTATTAGAGATCAACCCTACGCTTGCGGAATATATAGAATAATAGGAGAAAGAAGAACACAGCAAAGAACAATAGCAAATGCACAAGACACTCAAGTTTATGTGGTTCGGACTCCCTTGCTCCTACGTCCACAGCCGCACAGATCAATATTTCACTATATGATCAAAAAAAGTTACAAAGATTCAAAAGAAGAGAACAAACTCTTTTTTTCACAGCAAATAATCTCTCTCAAGACGAGCAACACGTCGTCTTCCTGATGCACACCAAGGATCTCCTTTTGAAATCTCTCGTTAATGAGTTCTAGGGTTTCTCTAGGTTGCCACACACCTCTCGTGTCCCTCAAGAAGTCTATATATACCTCCCAATCTTTTACTTTGATTAGGGCTCAAAAAATCTTGGCTTGGACCCGATTCATAACTCAGCCTCACGTAAAAACGTGCTCGAGTCGACTCCCGCAATTCTGCAAGTCGACTCGGCAACAGTCCATAGAAAATGCCTCTCTATCTGCCTGTGGGAGTCGACTCCTGGAGTTCTCGAGTCGACTACAACACTGGAGAGTCGACTTCTATGGATTTGGAGTCGACTCCAAAAACTGTGCCAAGTCTGCCTGCATGCCAGAGTCGACTCCAAGTCTGCTGGAGTCTACTCCGGACCTTGCTGAAGGTTTTTTCTTTGCTGATTCAACTCTGAATCTTCTCGAACTCTTTTCGGATTGTCTTCCCTTGATCCTCCACCACCATAGTGCACATAGGGGTCTTGAAAAAAAAGGGAATGGATCAGGCTCCACAACCCAACAGAAGGAGCTCAGGCTCGCTGTCGATTCAGCGGGGCGTTCCGACCTTAGTCGGGGGACCGTGCACGAGGTCGAGGGAGCTCGGGCTCGCTGTCAACCCTGCGAGGCTTCCCGAGGTCGAGGAAGCTTGGGCTTGCTGTCGACTCAGTAGGGCATCCCGACCTTAGTTGGGGGACCGTGCACGAGGTCAAGGAAGCTCGGACTCGCTATCGTCCCCGCGAGGCTTTCCGAGGTCAAGGAAGCTTGGGCTCGCTGTCGACTCAGCGGAGCATCCCGACCTTAGTCGGAGAACCATGCATGAGGTCGAGGGAGCTCGGGCTCGCTGTCGACCAAGCGAGGCTTTCCAAGGTCGAGGGAGCTTGGGCTTGCTGCCGACTCAGCGGGGTATCCCAACCTTAGTCGGAGGACCGTGCACGAGGTCGAGGGAACTTGGGCTCGCTGTCGACCTCGCGAAGCTTCCCGAGGTCGAGGGAGCTTGGGCTCGCTGTCGACTCAGTGGGGCATCCCGACCTTAGTCTGGGGACCGTGCACGAGGTCAAGGAAGCTCAGGCTCGCTGTCGACCCCACGAGGCTTTTCGAGGTCGAGGGAGCTTGGGCTCGCTGTCGACTCAGCGGGGCATCCCAACCTTAGTCGGGGGACCGTGCACGAGGTCAAGAAAGCTCGGGCTCGCTATCGACCCCATGAGGCTTTTCGAGGTCGAGGGAGCTTGGGCTTGCTGTCGACTCAGCGGGGCATCCCGACCTTGGTCAGGGTCTTTGATGGAGATCGAGATTGGGCTCGATGTTAGCGCGATGAGGCATCCCAAACTAGGTCGGGGCATCCGAACTTAGCTGGGCGTCCGAGCTTGGTCAGGCATCCGAGTTTGGTCGGGCATCCGAGCTTGGTCGGGCATCCTGAAGCCCACAAGTGGATCAACATCAGGAAGAGTATTGACTGATTAAGGGAGAGTTGCAGATAAATTAACATAAGGGGGGAGCACCAGCTGTGTTTCCAAACATCGAGGACCCCTGAGGGCTTTACTGATAGTACATCCGAAGGTTTTCAGAGTTCCAGCTTCGGAGGATGAGAAGCCCTTCAAGAGACTCCAATTTGTATGCTCCGGGCCGCTAGACTCGGGCGATTCGGTATGCCCCTCCTAGTTTGGGGCGAGCTTCCCCTGCTCAGTAGGTTGAGAAGCTTCAGTTTTTCTCAGGATGAGGTCTCCCACTTTGAAGAGCTTGGCCTTTATCCTAGAGTTGTAGTATTGTGCCGCTTTCCGCTGGTATCTCGCCATGCAGACTCGGGCGGCCTCCTTGGTTTCCTCGACGAGGTCCAAGTTGTTCCTGAGCTGAGATGAGTTGGAGGCGGCATCATAGCTCTCCACTCTTAGTGAGGGGAGCCCGATCTCCATGGGGATAACAGCTTCCGTTCCGTATGCCAGGTTGAAAGGGGTCTCACCGGTTGGGAGTCAAAATGTAGTTCTATAGGCCCAGAAAATATTGTAGAGATCTTCGACCCATTATCCTTTGGATCGATCAAGTCCAGCCTTGAGCCCCTGAAGAATGATACGATTTGTTACCTCGGCCTCTCCATTTGTCTATGGGTGGGCGACCGAGGTAAAACGGTGGTCGATACCGAGCTTGGAGAAGAATTTTCTGAAGCGGGCATTATCGAACTGACGACCGGTCAGATATAAGGATGCGGAGGAGTCCAAATCTGCAGATTATTGACTTTCAGACAAAGTTCCGTATCTTTGGCTCGGAGATTCGGGCCACCGATTCAGCTTCAACCCACTTGGTAAAGTAGTCGATGGAGACAACAAGGAACTTTTTTTGCCTGGTGGCTAGGGGAAATGGCCCCAAGATGTCGATTTCCCATTGGGAGCGCTAATCGAGGTCAGCAGGGTTGAGGGTCGGCGTTGAATGTTGGCGTTCCGTTGACACCGATCACACCTTCGAATGAAGTCTAATGCGTTCTTCTGAAGTGTGGGCCAATAATATCCTTGGCGCAGAATTTTGTTGGCCAAGGCTCGTCCCCCCAAATGGTTCCCGCAAATTCCTTCATGAACCTCGCGTATGGCATAGTTTGCCTCTGACGGGCGGAGACACCTGAGAAGGGAAAGAGGTGAACGACCTGCGGTAAAGCTTACCCTCATATAGAATGTATCGGGGGGCTTGATGCCTGGTCCGACGGACCTCGAGCTCATCATCGGGGAGGACTTCGTTCTGCAGGTAGCTGACGAATACGTCCATCCAGTTCGGCTCGGACTCGATGCAGAGGGCTGGCTCGCGCTCCTCGGTGCTGGGCACTTGGAGATACTCAAGTGCTGTGGTCTTCGGGGGCTCGCTCATGCGAGAAGTCGCCAGCTTCGACAATTGGTCCACCCTTATGTTTTCTGCTTTGGGTATGTGCTGGATGTCAAAGGAGCCCAATATGGATGTGATGTCCCGCACCTTTTGGAGATACCTTTGCATTGATGGCTCTTTTGCTTCGAAGTCTTCCAAAATTTGGCTCACAACCAGTTGGGAGTCACTAAATACCTTTAGATTTTCGACCTCCAGCTCCTTTGCCAGCTTCAGTCCGGCAATAAGCACCTCATACTCCGCCTCATTGTTCAAGGTGGGAAATTTGAAGTGTAAGGCCTATTCTGCAACTACTCCATCGGGGCTGGTGAGGATAAGACCCGCTCCGCTACCCCCCGAAGTCGAGGAGCCGTCAACATGTAGAACCCATGGCTGCCTTGGGGTCTCTGTTGATGTGAGCTTGGGCCCAGGATCATCCGGTAGAGTGCATTCCACAATGAAGTCGGCGAGCACTTGGGCCTTAATTGCCGGTCTCGGACGATATTCGAGGTCGAACTTTTCGAGCTCGACCGCCCACTTCGCGATCCTCCTCGCACGATCCGACCGCTGCAAAACTTGCTTTATGGGCTGGTCGGTCAATATGGCCATGGTGTGAGCCTGGAAATATGGTCGGAGCCTTCGGGCCGAGATGACTAGTGCGTAGGTCGTCTTCTCCAGCTTGGAGTATCGAGTCTCAGCATTCCTCAGGATCCGGCTGGTGTAATACACCAATTTTTGAAGCTTGTCCTCTTCTCGGACCAGGACCGAGCTTACTGCGACCGGGTAGACGGCCAAGTACAAATAGAGGAGCTCGCCTTGCTGGGGCTTTATGAGTAATGGAGGGGAGGGGAGGCAAGAAGACGCCTGAGCTCTTCGAAGGCTTGTTGACATTCCTCCGACCACAGGAAGTTCTTCGGCCGCTTGAGGATTTTGAATAACGGGAGGCACCGCTCGGCCGACCTAGAAACAAATCTTCCTAGGGCTGCGACTCGCCCAGTAAGTCATTGTACCTTCTTAACTGTCTTTGGCGACATCATCTCTTACAGCGCTCGGATCTTGTCGGAATTCGCTTCAATTCTGCGTTAGGTTAGCATGAAACCGAGAAACTTACCCGAGGTGACTTCGAAAGCACACTTGGCGGGGTTGAGCTTCATTTGGTATTTCCTTAGGGTGGAGAATGCTTCGTGGAGGTCAGTTACGTGGTGCTCGGCCGTCCAGCTTTTCACCAGCATGTCATCTACATAGACTTCCATGTTGCGGCCTATCTGATCTTTAAAGACCTGGCTGACCAGCTTTTGGTATGTTGCTCCGGCATTCTTCAATCCGAACGGCATCACTTTGTAGCAATAAAGGCCCTTGTCGGTGATGAAGGCTGTCTTCTCCTCGTCCTCTGGCGCCATTCGGATTTGATTATATTTCGAGAAGGCGTCCATGAAGGTCAGCAACTGATGTCCTGAGGTGGAGTCAACGAGCTGTGTTGCCCAGTAGATACAACCCAAGAGGGGGGGTGAATTGGGTCTTTTAAAACTTTTAGACTACTTCTACAACTTTTTGATTAATTATGCTAAGTTGTATAGATGCACAGTGAAATTTAAACTTAGCAACAGTTTGATGTATAGAATGTGACTTGATTGAATATGCTTGCAACTAAAGGATGCGCGGATAAGAGTTAAGCAAGCAATTTATCTAAGTAAGTAAGTGAGTAAGTTAGACAATGACAAGAGGCATTACAAACACAACAAACATATAGTGGTTAGGTGCACCCCAGCACCTACATCCACTCCCCAAGACCTCTTGGGAATTTCACTATAATCCTACAGATTACAGTCGGTTGTTTTACAAGCTCACAACCCAACTTGTTGTTTTACGAGGTCACAACGAACTCGGTCGGTTTTCCCAGGCTCACCGACTAGAACCACCCCGATTGTTTTCCCGGGATCACAATCGAACCCTTACACCGTTGGTTTCAACCTAGGCTCACCAACAAACCTATTACCGTTGGTTTTCCCTTTGGCTCACCAACAAACCTTAACCCCTTGATTCAATCCCTTGATTGAATCAAGTTACAAGATATTAAAACAAAGGTTTAAAAACAAATCAAAGCTTCTTAAACAAGCAAATATAACAATATAACCAAATAGAGTAAATAGAAGCCCTCAAACGAGTTTTGAATATGAAGGAGCTCGGCTTCTTCTTTACTTGACCCTCTTCTGATTTGGCACGAAGTAGAGGATCACCGAGGCAGCACACGGATGGAGAGGAAGCTTTGGGATTCACTTGGATGCTCTTCTTCTCTCTATTTCACTTTGGATGGCCCTTTTGTGCTTATGGGAGATTTTCCTTGTAATCTCTTTGAGATCTCTTCTCTAAATATTCTTTCCCACTTCCATACCTTCTTCCCTAGCTCTCCTCTTGATTTTATAGCTTTAGATGGCGTGAAAACAAGAATCTAGCCGTTAGAGACAAAAATAGAGCCGTTGGACACAGTCTGTACCTCCTGACAATATTTCCGTTGGGATCGGAGTCGACTCGCGCGATCTGGAGTCGACTCGCCTGTTGCAGGAGTCGACTCGTGCTTGACTGGAGACGACTCGGCCACTGTTCCAAATTTGAATTAATGTGCTCGCTTTGTCCTAGAGTCGACTCGGACCAAACTGGAGTCGACTCGCAAATAGCTGGAGACGACTCGGGCACTTAGGGGTCGGTTCATTCTCAGGAATCCAGAGGACATATTTTCTGATTTTTCTTCCTCGAGTCGACTCGGATTCTCTTGGAGTCGACTCGGCTCTTAGAGCCCGAAAACTGATCCTCTGTATTTTGGGGTCGCGCTGCCTTGGAGTCGACTCGAACTGTCTTGGAGTCGACTCGCCTCTCAGAGACGAAAATACCGTCTTCTGTCTTTGGGGTTGCGCTGTCTTAGAGTCGACTCGCGTATTGCGGGAGTCGACTCGAATCTCAGAGTCCGAAAAACGTTCTCTAACTTTTTCCTTGTGTTCCTTTGAGAGTCGACTCTCACTTTCTTTGGAGTCGACTTGCCAACCATCGGAGTCGACTCGCGTTCCACTGGAGTCGACTCGAATCTCAGACCCGAAAACTGCTCTCTGACTTTTCTGCCTGTGACTCCTAGGAGTCGACTCATACTACCCTGGAGTCGACTCGGCAAGCATCGGAGTCGACTCGCGCTCTTCAGGAGTCGACTCGTTGACAGGTTCTGAGATGAATCTTTCTGTCCGGCTGTCTGTTGCTCCTTGGAGTCGACTCGGATCTGTAGGAGTCGACTCGAGTGCCTTTCCTTTGAATTTTTCTTAAAACTTGCTCTTCTAAATTGAAGCCTTTGAACTTGAATCTTGGGCCAATGAGGTGTGGCTTTCTTCTAACTTTTCTTGAGAGCTTTGGAGGCCTTCTTGAATTCTTCCAACTTGCTATGTTCCTTGCAAAATAAATAATCTTTCTTCTTGCAACACAAACATTAGTATTTATACTTCAAGGTTTTGTGATCATCAAAATCAATCTTTAAATCAATCTTTGGGTCATCAGTCTCCCCCTTTTTGATGATGACAAAACTTGGAGTATATGCAATATATTGTGTTCTAGAAGTAATGCATAGCTAAGTTGTTTGAAGTAGAAAATATATATCTTTAAAATATACTTCATGATAATGCTTTAGATTTAATCAACTTAACATAATCAGCATTATGAGCATATACTTAGATATTTCTCCCCCTTTTTGACAACATCAAAAAGATTGTGAAACATTAAGCACAAAGATAAGAATACTCAAATATTGTACTCTGATTTGCATGTCAAATTATTGCAAGGATATGAATCATATAACTCAAGGCAATAACGTTAGAATAAGATTAATGAGCATAGATCAGAGCCAATTAAGATAATTTCAGAGCAGAACACATCGAATGTGATTCCAAAGATAGTTTTCAAATCAAGTGTAGGTGGAATCTTTCTTAAGTTAATTCAAGAAGTACCACGAATGATATTCAAAGAAAGCACGAATGGAAATCTAACCTCTCTTCAATAATAAGTATGAAAGCTTGTTCATTTAAGAACTTTTGCCCAAAATATTAAGTATTTTATCAACATGAGAGCAATTTAATTAATTTTCAGAGTATAAGATCAAAACTCATATACTTGAAAAACATATCATCATGTTGGATCATTAATTCTTAATGACTTCAAAGTTCTTTAATGATAATAAGAGCATTGGGGCACAAATACCAAAATATGGATTCATGCAATTTTTGATATATCTTAGAGCTCTCTTAAAGACTTTCTTTTATTCCTTTAGAAAATAAGCACAATTTGATACATAAAAATAGGAATTGGCACAAAATTTAAGTTCTAAGGAGCAAGCCAATTAGGACTCATTAGTGAATTTCAAAATAGATTTTCTAAGAGATACTCAAGAAACTTCAACACGTTATTCTCCCCCTTTTTCATTAAATTAGAGGCTCTTAAGATCAACTATTTGAATTGCAATTTGGTTCATGATTGATGCATAAGATATACTAACCAAATAACAAGCCTCAAGGTGTATCGTAAAAATTTTCAGATTTAAATTTCAGATGATAAATATTGGAGAGCATTAGGATCACTTTTCATTTAGTATTCTTTCTCTCTCCTTTAGTTATGGATTTATGCGATTTAGCTTCATATGATCTTTCCTTCTGAAATTTTCTTTCTCCCCCTTAATTGATCATTCCATTTAAGAGTTTAGAATTTGAAGATAATGTTCAATAAAATTGTCAATCTCAAAACAAATATATTTTCTATAAGTATCAGCTTATTTTCATAAGACTCAATGTTTGAGATAAGACAACCTTTATAGACAACTTTTAAAGCAAGTCTTGCAATATAAGGGGGTTCATCAAAATCAATCCATAAAAATCAAGGTATGAGATACTGAATATCTAAAGCTCCCCCTCAAAAGATGCATTCTTCTTTAATCATTCTTTTCTATTGTTGAATTTCAGATTTTAATGATAATCGTGAATAAAACTGAAATTCTATGATATCGAGAATGTAGAGTAATATAGCATTATTCAAAATTTGTGGCAATTACTCTTTCTAATCCTTCAAGAACAAGTTATGCTTTCTCTTAATCTTAGAGAAAATGTATAGAAATATTAATCAGAAAATGATTCATTTGAAGCTCAGTTTCTTTCAAACGCATTCACATTTTCTTTCTTTTAGAATCATTTGAGTGAGCTGAAATATTTCTAGCTTTAAAATCATTCACTCTATATATATTCTGATGGAAGTCTTTAAGAATGTAGGAGAGAAAAACATATAGATGATCATTGAGGTATATATATTTATAGATATCTATTTCTTAATCATAGTTTTTCAGCAATGTATACATGAAACACAATAAATCTTTTTAATATCAAAATAAAATCATATATTTAGAAATTTTTGTTTGCAATCAAGATCATCGAAAGACACATCATTTGGACCAATATTGGTACACTCTAAAGATAAGTAATGATATGTTTCGGATGCGTATCGGAGCAATCAACCAAGGCATCAAGATTTTAAGTAAATTAATTCTGTTTTTCTTACATTAAGATTTTATTTAGCAATCATATTGAGTTTAAGCTTTTATATAAAATCAGATTCAAAAGATTTTCAATAGAGATTTTCAAAGTCATAATTTGAGATATGTATCTTCCACATTGTAGCTCATCTTAAATCATTATGATTGAAAACACATATTTCAATAACATTAGAGCACTTTCAGAATCTTTGTATTTAATGTTGAGTTTTGGTACGAATTAGAACATTATATACCAAATTTTAGGCAAGTTGAAGGATAGAACAAAATCAATTTATTTTCCCTAAATAGAGATATCCTTCTCTTCTCCTTTTTACAAATTTATTCAACTTTCAGATTTTAGAGATGATTGTGAACGACAAATCTGAAATTTCTTTTCAATAATAAAATAAAATAACTTCATATAGTATTTCAAACATTCAATCAGATTATCCAATCATGGAACATTACAAAATATTGAGAATCCATAATTCAGAACATCATGCCATATGCAAAATATATCATGTGTTAAGTCATGCATTAAAATATTAAGAAAAAGAATGTCAAGGATCAAAATCAATTCTTTTCAAATAAACTCCCCCTATTTAAATATAATTTTGCACTGATTTCATCCTTAAAGTGTGTTTTCAAGTGATTAAAAATTTGACTTGATTCTTCTTATATACTTTCATTTACTTTGTCTTTCATTTTTAACTTTCTTATGCTCTATACTCTATTTGCTCCCTATCCGGTGGAGTTGGAAGGGGCACGAGGTACTACCACTAGCCTCCCTCTTGTGCCGTCCCTAATATACCCTACACCGAATAGTTGGGTCAAATAGTGCCGGGTACTACCACTAGCCTCCCCATTGGCACCATCCCTATGATGAGCAATATAGAAATGTTAAAATGTTCACTTCAAACTCTCCCTGTTTAAGTGTAATTAATTACGGATTTTATCCCTTTCACAAGTCAAATATATTATGCTTGTTTTGCTTTTCCTTAAGATGAAGTATTTGCCTTTATTTAGATTTTTACATCCCTTGAATAATGTTCATTTCCTTTTCTTTATCTCTCTCTCTTTTTGTTATTCTCAAGTAATTTACATGAAAGAGCAGAATAAAGAAATAATCTTATGTATCATATAGATGTATATCATGCAAACAACATTTTCATTATGCTCAAGGATTCATAGCTTCTCACAAGTTATTTTAAATCAAAATTTTAAGCATAAACTTGTGTAGTTCATGGTTATGATATAGGCAAAGATATATTTTAGTTTGGGCAAACCATGAAACAATTTCTATAAGCATAAGTCAATCAATACATATATAGACATGATATCAAGAAATTAATAATTAAAGACTTTAATCATGCCATAGTAAGATTTAAATTAATGACTTTGCTCAGCTAATTTATGAGAGAGGTATCTAAAATTACCGAATCATTCTGCATTCTTCAAGTCAAATACCTACTAGATTTCTTATGTGTAACCTTTTGGCTGAAGAAAGTTCTCTCTCTTGTTTGCATGTGAATGTTTATTGTACCTTTCATGGAGGTGTCCTTCAAGTTGAAATCTCTCATTTTCTTGCTCAAGGATCCTGCATTATTAACAAACTCCTTTTCTTTCTTGAAAGAAAGTCATTAGTTTCTTCAAGATACAAAACATTCATCCACCATATTTTTAACTAGATGACTCAATATAAGATATGATAATAGTTGAATGTTGAGTCACTTTACTCAAGAGATTGCCTAAGTGTAAGCAAGCATATATCACTTGAACTAAAGAGATAGTTTCATTGACCAAGATGGTTCAAGGACAAGCTTACAAGGTAATAGGAAGATTCCTCAAGGTCAAATCATTTTTTTTTTATCTTCAGAATCAATTTTAGCTTAGATTCTATTTGCTTAAGATAATTATCAATAAGACATGCTAGCTAAGTTTTATCAAATTATCTTAAACAGTTGTTTCTATCAAAATTTAGATTATGATTTATTTGTTATCAATAAATTATGATTCATTAGAGTTAGATTGAAAACTTGCACATAATGAGCATACAATCTGGTCTACTAGCTGTATGATAAAATAATTATTCTATCATGCTTCAATACAGCTTTAAAAACAATAGATCTCCTTTATAATGAAATAACCACATAGGAGTGCATTCTACACATTCATTTGACAGAATATAAAGCTCATGAAGCAAGCAAATGATAATGGTGATCTTTACTTCTAATCATGCAAGAATTTCATCAAGATCTAATTCATCTTTTCTTGATTGAATCTTTTAGTAGTCATCAATTTTTCTTCATTGAGTGCATTTCTGAAAAGCTCAATTTGGTTCTAATTATTAACAAGTTTTCAGATTGTTATATGTAAAAGATTAACCATATACATATATAATCTAATTTTAGTATCTTGATAATAAATATTAGTCTCATAGAGAATAAAATGAATTCATATTTCTACAACTAGAATCTTTTCATGAATATTCTATATGCATTGCTTGATGAATGATATCCAAAGATAAAAATATCTGTATCAGATTTGGCATTATTTTCAAAAGACCATATCAAGCATATCATAAGTTACTGAAAAATATGAAAGATATGCAATAGATCATTTTCTATTTTTCAGAAGATCAAATGGAGTTTTCATCAATAATAGACCTAATAGATACCATATATATGACAAGCAATGATGATAGCTTTTAATCAGACTATCATACAACATTGCCTTCTTCATTTCTTCAAGAATTCTATTGATCCTATTTTAACTTATGGTGTTCTTGGTGCAGAAGCAATTGCATTCAATATTATCTTCTGTGCACAACTTAATACAAAATTGGTTTTCAACACTATGCCATGATTCATAGTTTGCAAACCTTTTTCATTTGATTCCTTTTTGTGAGTTTGTGCCAATGCAGAAAATATTTCAATTTAAGTGCCAAGAACAAAACCAATGTAAGCTTTTGAAAACTTAGTGTTGGAAACAACATTTTTAGATTTAAAAATTAATTTTTGTTTGTTTCCTTAGTTAACATGCATAGTAAACTTTGACCTTTCAGAAGATACTCTAAGTAAGCCAAAGACAAGGTCTTTTGAGATTAAGTACATACTAGCATGAGTTGATTTTATATCCAAATTGGTTTCTTTAATCTTGGTATTCATAGTGCATATATTCAAAGGTATACCAAGTGCACATTTTCATATCTATGATCGATAAACAATAATGCCATGGATAAAAACTCTCAATCAAGCATATAGAGAATTCATAGAGTTATTCTTAGCAACTTATCCAATAGTGAGTAAATCATACTATAAAATGAAGTGATTTGATAATATTTTCAAAAGTATTTTCTATATCACAAAATTGATCAATACTTGCAATTCATATTTTAATCAAATACTAAAGCAAAAGTAATGATGAGATGCAAGAGTTACTGATTTCATTATTATTAATTTTTTAATTACTTTTCATAAGTGTATTTTAAGTTTCACTCTTTAATGTGTGTCTAGAGCACCCATTTGTATGAAAGTTCTATTTGTTTCATGGGTATCTTGGCACACCTTAATCTACATCCTCATATTTTCATTTTGGGTACCCAAGCTTGCTTGGATTCTTGAGAGTTAGGACATATATGTAATAACCCCAAAATATTTTTTTATATAAAAAGGGATAGAATAGTCCTTTAAAATTGATATAAGGGTAAAATTGGAAGGAATCAAAAGATAATGGCATAGTTGTAGATACGTTGAAGTGGTAAGGGTAAAATTGGAAGGAATCAAAAGTTAATGGCATAACGGTAGATATGTTGAAGTGTTAGGGGCAAAATGGGAATTTAATAATATTAAAAAAGGGGTGAATAGTATCTTGATGTGATTTAATTGGAGGGTTTGAGCTGGCTCACGGGAGTGAAACAGAGAGAAGAAAGGGAGGGTTCTCAGACGGCAACAGAGAGGAAGAAAAAGAAGGAGAGGAAAGGAAAGGAAGAAAGGAAGAGGAAGAAGAAGAAGAAAAAGAAAAGGAAGGAGATCCCGGTTGCGCTGCCAGCTGAAGAAAAAAGTGTAGATCTCCTTCCCCTCTACGCAAGGACCTCGATTTCCAAAAAGAAAAAGGTAAATATCCATTCCTATCTAGTCTTTTGATGACATTAGGCTATACAAAGGGTGGATATAGTCTAGAGGGGTCGGATAAGGGTTGTAGAGGTGGTTAAAAGAGGAAGAATCGGATTTTAACAAATTTTTCCGGCACTACGGAAAAACTGTGTCGAAGTCCCAACTTCGGTGAATTATTTAGGGGGTCAAACGGACTCCGATGATGATGCATGTTATCTCTTTGGAATCCTCTATGAGTGTAGAATATTAGGTAAAAATTTCATCAAATTTGGAGTCCTGAAAGTGGATCAAAACCGGGATGAAGTAACCCACTGTCAGTTCAGGTTACTGTTCATCCGGGTGGAAAATAGGGGATTTCATGCTATAATAGAGTATTAAGCCTAGATCAAGCTAAAAGGGACCTTGTACTCATGCAAAGGAGTCCCTAATACACATAAATGGTGAGTTAATTAATTAAAAAGGAAAAAAAGAAAGAAAAGAAAAGATTTAGAGAACATGGGAGTTGAATCAATTAAAGTTTCCTATGTTATAATTGGCACGTAGATTATAGCCCTTGATACAAGACTAAATGTATTGTAAATGCATGTCACAGTTGGGCAAGAAGCTAGGGAACAAGAGGAAGAAGTTTCCCACTGCCTGCTGTAGATTTTTGGAGGCGTATCAGGGCTGTGCCAGATTGACAGGTGAGTGGGAGTCATGTACTTTGCACCATGAGCATCCTTAATTCATTTTCATGAATGTCGCCAGGTGTGAATTGATTCCACCTGAGCCTATTGATTAATTGTTATAGTAGATTCCTCTATAATCTTGATTCTCTATGCTTGATTATTCTGTACATGCATTTGAGGGAACATTGAGAGGAATTACGAGGGGTTGATGAGTAATCAAATTGATTCCGAATTGTGAAATGACTTCTTTTGTAAATTGATTCCATTTCCTCTATTTCAAAGATTTGTAGAGCCCATTTCAGTGGTATATTGAGTTGCATTGCACACCCTTGACCCCTCACTCCCAACCCTAATGTTAGTTTATGATTGGGTCGGAGTCGAGTGAGTGGTAGTCTTAATTATGCTCCTTTTTAGTAGAGTATTGGGAGGGTGCATTATGGCATTTATCCATGGCTTGGCAGTATCTGCAGGACACCTATAGTCGATGGGGTTGAACATCGGCCTTTGTGCACATAGTAGCCTTCTGGGTGGGCGGAGCCCAGTCCCTTCCTAGGGGGGGACACGGCCCTAGGCGTAGGATCGGCCGGTCCTACGACTTATATTCTGCTTGCTGCCGGGCATAGTAAGACCCCGCGAGGTGCAGTATGGCTTTCCGCGGATGTAGAATTCCCGCGAGGTGCCGTTTAGTATGTAGATGTGAGATGGATTTCTGTTCTGGATACTGGCCAGCATTTACATGATCAGTGTGGTATCTTATCCTGCATATGCATGTGACAGTGGGGAGTTGTTGCTGGTTCGCCTGGGGCGTAAAACCCACCTCCCGATAGCTGTCTAGCATTTACATTATCGATATGGTGTCTTATCCTGCATATGCATGTGACAGTGGGGAGTTGTTGCTGGTTCGCCTGGGGCGTAAAACCCACCTCCCGACAGCTGTCTAGTGATGATTTACATATTGGTGTGGTGTCATATTCGATATATGCATATGGCAGTAGGGAGTTGTTGCTGGTTCGCCTGGGGCGTAAAACCCACCTCCCGATAGCTGTCTAGTGATGATTTCAGCATATTGACACCTGATTTGTATATTCCAGCATTATGATCTGTTGAGCATATTCATGAGTAGCATATATGTTTACTTGATTATTCCATATATGCTTCAGATGAGTTGATATTGATTGTGGTGATATTGATGAGTTACTCCATATTCTCTATGTTGAGATCATGTTCATCTTGTTATTGATCTTGAGATTTCATCTCGAGCCATGATTATATTCTGTCTCATGTGCATAGTACTCTCTACTCCACTCACTGAGTATTCATATACTCACTCCCCAGTTTGATATTTTTGATTGCAGGGCAGGTATTGTATAGAGAGGAGCAGGATTAGTGGTTGCCTGCTAGCTGTGCCGCTCCATAGTATAGTATAATGTAGATAGAGGTTTATACCCTTTTGGTGTATTATAAACCTTCTGTTGTATTTAGTGTATAGTCATAGTCATAGATCCTGTTGTGGATATGGGTTTGACCATGGATGGAATGGGAACCAGATTTTTATATAGTTGAGTTATATGCCTGTGATGATGTATTGATATATATTGTCCAGGTTCGTTATGTGACAGGTTATGTGATTGCTGCTCTGACAGGTAGCGTTGTTGTATGTAATGAGATAATCCTGACAGGTCACCATAGGAAAGGTGATCATTTTGTGCATGCATCATGCCAAAATTTTCAGAATTTATTTATGATTGATAGGTAGTAGGGTTCTACGTGGTGGCTGGTGGCCTTATGCCTACCCGCACCCTAGGACCGTCGCGGCGGCCCGCCGGGAACGGGGCGGGGGTCGTGACAGAGGTGGTATCAGAGCAAAGGTTAAGAAGAGTCCTGTCAGAGCAATAGGATGAGTCAGGATTAAGTATAGGATTATACTATGGAGCATAGGATTTTTCTGTATGTTATTTTATGAGTCATTTACAACTCAGTAAAATATATCATGACTCAGTGTGTAACGACCATCCTCTCTTTTTGACTTTTTTAGAAAGATATAAAGAATACCTCCAAGGAGAGGATCTGCTCGTCCTGGAAGGAGGATGGAGCCAGATATAGCATTGAATGCGGGTTCCACACATATCGAGCCCCAAAGAGAAAAATCTCCTCCTGCAGACAGGCGGAGAGTTGATGATCAAGGGGAGGTAGGAAGTAGAGATGCATTGATGGAACAGTTACTGGCGGAGAATCAGGCTCTGAGGGAGCAGATTGCTCGGAGGAAATCTCCTGCCCCGTCAGTAGTATCCATCCCACCTCCTGTAGTTGTGCCAAGAAGTTTGGCCAGGCGGGCTCTAGATGATGAGGGGATTACTGTACAGGAATTTCTGAGGCTCAGAACCCCAGAGTTTAAGGGGGAAGAAGGTGAAGATCCTCAGAGATTCCTGGAGGAGACTGAAAAGATGATACGGAGACTGCCCTGTTCTGATGCAAGAGCTATAGAACTTGTAGGGCTTACAATGAAGAGAAGATACACTCACCCCTTTGAGTAATCAGGTAATTTACTCTTTTAAATTCGAGGACGAATTTTATATAAGGAGGGGAGGATGTAATAACCCCAAAATATTTTTTTATATAAAAAGGGATAGAATAGTCCTTTAAAATTGATATAAGGGTAAAATTGGAAGGAATCAAAAGATAATGGCATAGTTGTAGATACGTTGAAGTGGTAAGGGTAAAATTGGAAGGAATCAAAAGTTAATGGCATAACGGTAGATATGTTGAAGTGTTAGGGGCAAAATGGGAATTTAATAATATTAAAAAAGGGGTGAATAGTATCTTGATGTGATTTAATTGGAGGGTTTGAGCTGGCTCACGGGAGTGAAACAGAGAGAAGAAAGGGAGGGTTCTCAGACGGCAACAGAGAGGAAGAAAAAGAAGGAGAGGAAAGGAAAGGAAGAAAGGAAGAGGAAGAAGAAGAAGAAAAAGAAAAGGAAGGAGATCCCGGTTGCGCTGCCAGCTGAAGGAAAAAGTGTAGATCTCCTTCCCCTCTACGCAAGGACCTCGATTTCCAAAAAGAAAAAGGTAAATATCCATTCCTATCTAGTCTTTTGATGACATTAGGCTATACAAAGGGTGGATATAGTCTAGAGGGGTCGGATAAGGGTTGTAGAGGTGGTTAAAAGAGGAAGAATCGGATTTTAACAAATTTTTCCGGCACTACGGAAAAACTGTGTCGAAGTCCCAACTTCGGTGAATTATTTAGGGGGTCAAACGGACTCCGATGATGATGCATGTTATCTCTTTGGAATCCTCTATGAGTGTAAAATATTAGGTAAAAATTTCATCAAATTTGGAGTCCTGAAAGTGGATCAAAACCGGGATGAAGTAACCCACTGTCAGTTCGGGTTACTGTTCATCCGGGTGGAAAATAGGGGATTTCATGCTATAATAGAGTATTAAGCCTAGATCAAGCTAAAAGGGACCTTGTACTCATGCAAAGGAGTCCCTAATACACATAAATGGTGAGTTAATTAATTAAAAAGGAAAAAAAGAAAGAAAAGAAAAGATTTAGAGAACATGGGAGTTGAATCAATTAAAGTTTCCTATGTTATAATTGGCACGTAGATTATAGCCCTTGATACAAGACTAAATGTATTGTAAATGCATGTCACAGTTGGGCAAGAAGCTAGGGAACAAGAGGAAGAAGTTCTCCACTGCCTGCTGTAGATTTTTGGAGGCGTATCAGGGCTGTGCCAGATTGACAGGTGAGTGGGAGTCATGTACTTTGCACCATGAGCATCCTTAATTCATTTTCATGAATGTCGCCAGGTGTGAATTGATTCCACCTGAGCCTATTGATTAATTGTTATAGTAGATTCCTCTATAATCTTGATTCTCTATGCTTGATTATTCTGTACATGCATTTGAGGGAACATTGAGAGGAATTACGAGGGGTTGATGAGTAATCAAATTGATTCCGAATTGTGAAATGACTTCTTTTGTAAATTGATTCCATTTCCTCTATTTCAAAGATTTGTAGAGCCCATTTCAGTGGTATATTGAGTTGCATTGCACACCCTTGACCCCTCACTCCCAACCCTAATGTTAGTTTATGATTGGGTCGGAGTCGAGTGAGTGGTAGTCTTAATTATGCTCCTTTTTAGTAGAGTATTGGGAGGGTGCATTATGGCATTTATCCATGGCTTGGCAGTATCTGCAGGACACCTATAGTCGATGGGGTTGAACATCGGCCTTTGTGCACATAGTAGCCTTCTGGGTGGGCGGAGCCCAGTCCCTTCCTAGGGGGGACACGGCCCTAGGCGTAGGATCGGCCGGTCCTACGACTTATATTCTGCTTGCCGCCGGGCATAGTAAGACCCCGCGAGGTGCAGTATGGCTTTCCGCGGATGTAGAATTCCCGCGAGGTGCCGTTTAGTATGTAGATGTGAGATGGATTTCTGTTCTGGATACTGGCCAGCATTTACATGATCAGTGTGGTATCTTATCCTGCATATGCATGTGACAGTGGGGAGTTGTTGCTGGTTCGCCTGGGGCGTAAAACCCACCTCCCGATAGCTGTCTAGCATTTACATTATCGATATGGTGTCTTATCCTGCATATGCATGTGACAGTGGGGAGTTGTTGCTGGTTCGCCTGGGGCGTAAAACCCACCTCCCGACAGCTGTCTAGTGATGATTTACATATTGGTGTGGTGTCATATTCGATATATGCATATGGCAGTAAGGAGTTGTTGCTGGTTCGCCTGGGGCGTAAAACCCACCTCCCGATAGCTGTCTAGTGATGATTTCAGCATATTGACACCTGATTTGTATATTCCAGCATTATGATCTGTTGAGCATATTCATGAGTAGCATATATGTTTACTTGATTATTCCATATATGCTTCAGATGAGTTGATATTGATTGTGGTGATATTGATGAGTTACTCCATATTCTCTATGTTGAGATCATGTTCATCTTGTTATTGATCTTGAGATTTCATCTCGAGCCATGATTATATTCTGTCTCATGTGCATAGTACTCTCTACTCCACTCACTGAGTATTCATATACTCACTCCCCAGTTTGATATTTTTGATTGCAGGGCAGGTATTGTATAGAGAGGAGCAGGATTAGTGGTTGCCTGCTAGCTGTGCCGCTCCATAGTATAGTATAATGTAGATAGAGGTTTATACCCTTTTGGTGTATTATAAACCTTCTGTTGTATTTAGTGTATAGTCATAGTCATAGATCCTGTTGTGGATATGGGTTTGACCATGGATGGAATGGGAACCAGATTTTTATATAGTTGAGTTATATGCCTGTGATGATGTATTGATATATATTGTCCAGGTTCGTTATGTGACAGGTTATGTGATTGCTGCTCTGACAGGTAGCGTTGTTGTATGTAATGAGATAATCCTGACAGGTCACCATAGGAAAGGTGATCATTTTGTGCATGCATCATGCCAAAATTTTCAGAATTTATTTATGATTGATAGGTAGTAGGGTTCTACGTGGTGGCTGGTGGCCTTATGCCTACCCGCACCCTAGGACCGTCGCGGCGGCCCGCCGGGAACGGGGCGGGGGTCGTGACAGAGGTGGTATCAGAGCAAAGGTTAAGAAGAGTCCTGTCAGAGCAATAGGATGAGTCAGGATTAAGTATAGGATTATACTATGGAGCATAGGATTTTTCTGTATGTTATTTTATGAGTCATTTACAACTCAGTAAAATATATCATGACTCAGTGTGTAACGACCATCCTCTCTTTTTGACTTTTTTAGAAAGATATAAAGAATACCTCCAAGGAGAGGATCTGCTCGTCCTGGAAGGAGGATGGAGCCAGATATAGCATTGGATGCGGGTTCCACACATATCGAGCCCCAAAGAGAAAAATCTCCTCCTGCAGACAGGCGGAGAGTTGATGATCAAGGGGAGGTAGGAAGTAGAGATGCATTGATGGAACAGTTACTGGCGGAGAATCAGGCTCTGAGGGAGCAGATTGCTCGGAGGAAATCTCCTGCCCCGTCAGTAGTATCCATCCCACCTCCTGTAGTTGTGCCAAGAAGTTTGGCCAGGCGGGCTCTAGATGATGAGGGGATTACTGTACAGGAATTTCTGAGGCTCAGAACCCCAGAGTTTAAGGGGGAAGAAGGTGAAGATCCTCAGAGATTCCTGGAGGAGACTGAAAAGATGATACGGAGACTGCCCTGTTCTGATGCAAGAGCTATAGAACTTGTAGGGCTTACAATGAAGAGAAGATACACTCACCCCTTTGAGTAATCAGGTAATTTACTCTTTTAAATTCGAGGACGAATTTTATATAAGGAGGGGAGGATGTAATAACCCCAAAATATTTTTTTATATAAAAAGGGATAGAATAGTCCTTTAAAATTGATATAAGGGTAAAATTGGAAGGAATCAAAAGATAATGGCATAGTTGTAGATACGTTGAAGTGGTAAGGGTAAAATTGGAAGGAATCAAAAGTTAATGGCATAACGGTAGATATGTTGAAGTGTTAGGGGCAAAATGGGAATTTAATAATATTAAAAAAGGGGTGAATAGTATCTTGATGTGATTTAATTGGAGGGTTTGAGCTGGCTCACGGGAGTGAAACAGAGAGAAGAAAGGGAGGGTTCTCAGACGGCAACAGAGAGGAAGAAAAAGAAGGAGAGGAAAGGAAAGGAAGAAAGGAAGAGGAAGAAGAAGAAGAAAAAGAAAAGGAAGGAGATCCCGGTTGCGCTGCCAGCTGAAGGAAAAAGTGTAGATCTCCTTCCCCTCTACGCAAGGACCTCGATTTCCAAAAAGAAAAAGGTAAATATCCATTCCTATCTAGTCTTTTGATGACATTAGGCTATACAAAGGGTGGATATAGTCTAGAGGGGTCGGATAAGGGTTGTAGAGGTGGTTAAAAGAGGAAGAATCGGATTTTAACAAATTTTTCCGGCACTACGGAAAAACTGTGTCGAAGTCCCAACTTCGGTGAATTATTTAGGGGGTCAAACGGACTCCGATGATGATGCATGTTATCTCTTTGGAATCCTCTATGAGTGTAGAATATTAGGTAAAAATTTCATCAAATTTGGAGTCCTGAAAGTGGATCAAAACCGGGATGAAGTAACCCACTGTCAGTTCGGGTTACTGTTTATCCGGGTGGAAAATAGGGGATTTCATGCTATAATAGAGTATTAAGCCTAGATCAAGCTAAAAGGGACCTTGTACTCATGCAAAGGAGTCCCTAATACACATAAATGGTGAGTTAATTAATTAAAAAGGAAAAAAAGAAAGAAAAGAAAAGATTTAGAGAACATGGGAGTTGAATCAATTAAAGTTTCCTATGTTATAATTGGCACGTAGATTATAGCCCTTGATACAAGACTAAATGTATTGTAAATGCATGTCACAGTTGGGCAAGAAGCTAGGGAACAAGAGGAAGAAGTTCTCCACTGCCTGCTGTAGATTTTTGGAGGCGTATCAGGGCTGTGCCAGATTGACAGGTGAGTGGGAGTCATGTACTTTGCACCATGAGCATCCTTAATTCATTTTCATGAATGTCGCCAGGTGTGAATTGATTCCACCTGAGCCTATTGATTAATTGTTATAGTAGATTCCTCTATAATCTTGATTCTCTATGCTTGATTATTCTGTACATGCATTTGAGGGAACATTGAGAGGAATTACGAGGGGTTGATGAGTAATCAAATTGATTCCGAATTGTGAAATGACTTCTTTTGTAAATTGATTCCATTTCCTCTATTTCAAAGATTTGTAGAGCCCATTTCAGTGGTATATTGAGTTGCATTGCACACCCTTGACCCCTCACTCCCAACCCTAATGTTAGTTTATGATTGGGTCGGAGTCGAGTGAGTGGTAGTCTTAATTATGCTCCTTTTTAGTAGAGTATTGGGAGGGTGCATTATGGCATTTATCCATGGCTTGGCAGTATCTGCAGGACACCTATAGTCGATGGGGTTGAACATCGGCCTTTGTGCACATAGTAGCCTTCTGGGTGGGCGGAGCCCAGTCCCTTCCTAGGGGGGGACACGGCCCTAGGCGTAGGATCGGCCGGTCCTACGACTTATATTCTGCTTGCCGCCGGGCATAGTAAGACCCCGCGAGGTGCAGTATGGCTTTCCGCGGATGTAGAATTCCCGCGAGGTGCCGTTTAGTATGTAGATGTGAGATGGATTTCTGTTCTGGATACTGGCCAGCATTTACATGATCAGTGTGGTATCTTATCCTGCATATGCATGTGACAGTGGAGAGTTGTTGCTGGTTCGCCTGGGGCGTAAAACCCACCTCCCGATAGCTGTCTAGCATTTACATTATCGATATGGTGTCTTATCCTGCATATGCATGTGACAGTGGGGAGTTGTTGCTGGTTCGCCTGGGGCGTAAAACCCACCTCCCGACAGCTGTCTAGTGATGATTTACATATTGGTGTGGTGTCATATTCGATATATGCATATGGCAGTAGGGAGTTGTTGCTGGTTCGCCTGGGGCGTAAAACCCACCTCCCGATAGCTGTCTAGTGATGATTTCAGCATATTGACACCTGATTTGTATATTCCAGCATTATGATCTGTTGAGCATATTCATGAGTAGCATATATGTTTACTTGATTATTCCATATATGCTTCAGATGAGTTGATATTGATTGTGGTGATATTGATGAGTTACTCCATATTCTCTATGTTGAGATCATGTTCATCTTGTTATTGATCTTGAGATTTCATCTCGAGCCATGATTATATTCTGTCTCATGTGCATAGTACTCTCTACTCCACTCACTGAGTATTCATATACTCACTCCCCAGTTTGATATTTTTGATTGCAGGGCAGGTATTGTATAGAGAGGAGCAGGATTAGTGGTTGCCTGCTAGCTGTGCCGCTCCATAGTATAGTATAATGTAGATAGAGGTTTATACCCTTTTGGTGTATTATAAACCTTCTGTTGTATTTAGTGTATAGTCATAGTCATAGATCCTGTTGTGGATATGGGTTTGACCATGGATGGAATGGGAACCAGATTTTTATATAGTTGAGTTATATGCCTGTGATGATGTATTGATATATATTGTCCAGGTTCGTTATGTGACAGGTTATGTGATTGCTGCTCTGACAGGTAGCGTTGTTGTATGTAATGAGATAATCCTGACAGGTCACCATAGGAAAGGTGATCATTTTGTGCATGCATCATGCCAAAATTTTCAGAATTTATTTATGATTGATAGGTAGTAGGGTTCTACGTGGTGGCTGGTGGCCTTATGCCTACCCGCACCCTAGGACCGTCGCGGCGGCCCGCCGGGAACGGGGCGGGGGTCGTGACAATATAGTTCCTTTTGGAACCCAAATTTGTTTAATTGTAATAACTTTACTACTTGATTTAATTATGTTAGAACGATAGGTAAAGTTGTTATGCCCATTCTTTTCATGTTTGAAATAAGTTATCTTATTTAATGGATTGCTTGGTGAATTGATAACCTTTTTCTTTAGGGATTCATTGCTAAGTGAAGGAGTTAAGCCAAATTTTGATTTATCAAAATCTGCATGTTGGCTTTCAAACATCATTTTTAATCTTTCTGAACTTACAGTAAATTTGTTAATAAAAGACTTCAATTGGTTAATTTCTTTACTTAAGTTTTGATTTTCTTTAATTAAATTTTGATTTTTCTGAATTAATTGTTCTGAATTTAACCTTAAAATTTCATTTTCAGAATTTAGTTTATCTTGTATTTCATCATTAGAATTTCTTTCTTTTGAAATTTTCAGATTTAGTTTCTTAAGATTTTTATTCTTCACAGCTAATTTTCTACATTCACCATACAAATCATGAAAAGCATTTAATAATTCATCATAAGAGAATTCTTCTTGAAAATCATTTGAGGTAAGAGTAGATTCAGATTTTACCTTATCTTCTTGTGCCATAAAGCACGAGTTAGTTACCTCTTGTAGTTCCTTGGAGCTAATATCATCATTGTTGCTCCTAACTTTTAATTTCTTGCTTGACTCTTTCTTGGTCAAGGCTTTCTTCCTTTTTATCTCTTTCTTCCTTTCTTCTAGCTTCCTCTTCTTCTTTGTCTTTAGGAAGCTTTTGAATCTTTCTTCCTGATTTAGAGTGTTTCCTGCATGCTCAATGTTAGTCTTGCAATTATCCTCAAGTAAACTAACATGGGGTTCTTCGGAAATATCATAAGTTGCTTCAAGAGTATCCCATATTTGTTTGGCAGATGAACATATACAAATTTGGTTGAAAATATTTTTATTAAATGCACAGTAGAGAAGGTTCATAGCCTTAGCATTTAGTTCAGCCAAATTTTTATCGAACATACTTTCAATTAATTTCGTGGGTGTGTGTAGGCCATTTGTTATGACATTCCATAACTCATAGTTTTGTGATTGAGTAAAGATTTTCATTCTAGCTTTCCATTGAATATAGTTAGATCCGTCAAACAGTGGAGGTCTGTTTGTGGAAAGTCCCTCAGCAAGTAATACGTTATGTGGGGTTGTCATGATCTTTGGCTCTAGTCGGTTAAGACTACAAATAATATTTGAGCACCTGCTCTGATACCACTTGTTGCCCAGTAGATACAACCCAAGAGGGGGGGTGAATTGGGTCTTTTAAAACTTTTAGACTACTTCTAAAACTTTTTGATTAATTATGCTAAGTTGTATAGATGCACAGTGAAATTTAAACTTAGCAACAGTTTGATGTATAGAATGTGACTTGATTGAATATGCTTGCAACTAAAGGATGCGCGGATAAGAGTTAAGCAAGCAATTTATCTAAGTAAGTAAGTGAGTAAGTTAGACAATGACAAGAGGCATTACAAACACAACAAACATATAGTGGTTCGGTGCACCCAAGCACCTACATCCACTCTCCAAGACCTCTTGGGAATTTCACTATAATCCTACAGATTACAGTCGGTTGTTTTACAAGCTCACAACCCAACTTGTTGTTTTACGAGGTCACAACGAACTCGGTCGGTTTTCCCAGGCTCACCGACTAGAACCACCCCGATTGTTTTTCCGGGATCACAATCGAACCCTTACACCGTTGGTTTCAACCTAGGCTCACCAACAAACCTATTACCGTTGGTTTTCCCTTTGGCTCACCAACAAACCTTAACCCTTTGATTCAATCCCTTGATTGAATCAAGTTACAAGATATTAAAACAAAGGTTTAAAAACAAATCAAAGCTTCTTAAACAAGCAAATATAACAATATAACCAAATAGAGTAAATAGAAGCCCTCAAACGAGTTTTGAATATGAAGGAGCTCGGCTTCTTCTTTACTTGACCCTCTTCTGATTTGGCACGAAGTAGAGGATCACCGAGGCAGCACACGGATGGAGAGGAAGCTTTGGGATTCACTTGGATGCTCTTCTTCTCTCTATTTCACTTTGGATGGCCCTTTTGTGCTTATGGGAGATTTTCCTTGTAATCTCTTTGAGATCTCTTCTCTAAATGTTCTTTTCCACTTCCATACCTTCTTCCCTAGCTCTCCTCTTGATTTTATAGCTTTAGATGGCGTGGAAACAAGAATCTAGCCGTTAGAGACAAAAATAGAGCCGTTGGACACAGTCTGTACCTCCTGACAATATTTTCGTTGGGATCGGAGTCGACTCGCGCGATCTGGAGTCGACTCGCCTGTTGCAGGAGTCGACTCGTGCTTGACTGGAGACGACTCGGCCACTGTTCCAAATTTGAATTAATGTGCTCGCTTTGTTCTAGAGTCGACTCGGACCAAACTGGAGTCGACTCGCAAATAGCTGGAGACGACTCGGGCACTTAGGGGTCGGCTCATTCTCAGAAATCCAGAGGACATATTTTCTGATTTTTTTCCTCGAGTCGACTCGGATTCTCTTGGAGTCGACTCGGCTCTCAGAGCCCGAAAACTGATCCTCTGTATTTTGGGGTCGCGCTGCCTTGGAGTCGACTCGAACTGTCTTGGAGTCGACTCGCCTCTCAGAGACGAAAATACCGTCTTCTGTCTTTGGGGTTGCGCTGTCTTGGAGTCGACTCGCGTATTGCGGGAGTCGACTCGAATCTCAGAGTCCGAAAAACGTTCTCTGACTTTTTTCTTGTGTTCCTCTGAGAGTCGACTCTCACTTTCTTTGGAGTCGACTTGCCAACCATCGGAGTCGACTTGCGTTCCACTGGAGTCGACTCGAATCTCAGACCCGAAAACTGCTCTCTGACTTTTCTGCCTGTGACTCCTAGGAATCGACTCATACTACCCTGGAGTCGACTCGGCAAGCATCGGAGTCGACTCGCGCTCTTCAGGAGTCGACTCGTTGACAGGTTCTGAGATGAATCTTTCTGTCCGGCTGTCTGTTGCTCCTTGGAGTCGACTCGGATCTGTAGGAGTCGACTCGAGTGCCTTTTCTTTGAATTTTTCTTAAAACTTGCTCTTCTAAATTGAAGCCTTTGAACTTGAATCTTGGGCCAATGAGGTGTGGCTTTCTTCTAACTTTTCTTGAGAGCTTTGGAGGCCTTCTTGAATTCTTCCAACTTGCTATGTTCCTTGCAAAATAAATAATCTTTCTTCTTGCAACACAAACATTAGTATTTATACTTCAAGGTTTTGTGATCATCAAAATCAATCTTTAAATCAATCTTTGGGTCATCAAGCTGGTCGATGCTGGGGAGAGAAAAGCTGTCCTTTGGACAGGCTTTGTTTAGTCGGTGTAGTCCATGCACATGCGCCACTTTCTATTAGCTTTCTTCACGAGGACTACATTGGCGAGTCAATCTAGATAGGAGACCTCCCAGATGAACTCGGCCTTGAGAAGTTTGTCCACCTCCTCGGCCGTTGCTTGTTGTTATTCTGGCGCAGAGCTTCGTTTCTTCTGCCTTACAGGCTTGCAGGTCGGTTTCACCTGAAGTCGGTGAACCATGACCTCGGGGTCTATCCCCGGCATGTCTGCGAGCGACCAGGCGAAGACGTCCATATTGGACTGAAGGAGCTTGATCAGGTGGTCTCTTTCGTGAGAGCTCAGGCTGGAGCCGACCTGCATGGTTAGCTCTGAGCAGTTTTCTTTTAAGGAGATTTGGATGAGAAGCTCACCAGGTTCTACCCATTCTTTTTGGGGGGCGTCCCGCACTTCTAGGGTTTCGATGGGCAGCACCTGATCTGACGTTTGGGCTGGCGCCTCGGCTGGTTGTTCGGCTTGGCTTAGTGCTTCAGTCGGTTGCTTCGCTTTGAGGGTCGTCATATAGCATTGCTTAGCTGTAGTCTGGACCCTGCGAACCTTGCCTACTCCTTGGTCGGTGGGGAACCGCACGAGCAGGTGGTAGGTCGAGACCACAACGTGGAGGGCGTTAAGCCCTGGTCGTCCAAGAATGACGTTATAGACCGAGGGAAGGCAGACCACAAGGAAATCCGTCCTCACGGTGCTTTCTCAAGGGGCAAGCCCGATCGTGACCAGTAGGTTGATCTCACCCTCTACCGGGATCGAGTCTCCGGTGAATCCGACCAGCGGGGCATTCATTCTTCAGAGTCGGTCTTCCGTCATCCCCATTTTTCGAAAGGCATCGTAATGCAAAACATTTGCTGAGCTCCTTCCGTCTCCGGTGAATCCGACCAGAACATGCTTTACATCAAATTTATTTATGATCATGGAGATGACCACTGTTGCCCAGTAGATACAACCCAAGAGGGGGGGTGAATTGGGTCTTTTAAAACTTTTATGCTACTTCTAAAACTTTTTGATTAACTATGCTAAGTTGTATGGATGCACAGTGAAAGTCAAACTTAGCAACGGTTTGATGTATAGAATTTGACTTGATCGAATATGCTTACAACTAAAGGATATGCGGATAATAGTAACGCAAGCAACTTATCTAAGTGAGTAAGTGTGTTAGTTAGACAAAGACAAGAGGCATCACAAACACAACAGACATATAGTGGTTCGGCGCTCCCCAGCACCTACATCCACTCCCTAAGACTTCTTGGGAATTTCACTATAATCCTACAGATTACAGCCGGTTGTTTTACAAGCTCACAACCAAACTTGTTGTTTTACGAGCTCACAACGAACTCGGTCGGTTTTTCCTGGCTCACCGACTAGAACCAACCCTGATTGTTTTCCCGGGCTCACAATCAAACCCTTACACGTTGGTTTTACCCTAGGCTCACCAACAAACCTAAACCCCGTTGGTTTTCCCCTTGGCTCACCAACAAACCTTAAACCCCGTTGGTTTTTCCTTTGGCTTACCAACAAACCTTAACCCCTTGATTCAATCCTTTGATTGAATCAAGTTACAAGATATTAAAAGAAAGTGTGAAACAAATCAAAGCTTCTTAAACAAGCAGATATAACAATATAAACAAAAGGAGTAAAGAGAAGCTCTCAAACGGATTTTGGAAGATGAATGAGCTCGACTTCTTCTTTACTTGACCCTCTTCTGATTCGGCACGAAGTGGAGGATCACGGAGGCATCACACGGATGGAGAGGTAGCTTCGGGATTCACTTGGATGCTCTTTTTCTCTCTATTTCACTTTGAATGGCCCTTTTGTGCTTTTTGGGAGATTTCCCTTGGAATCTCTTCCCTAAATATTTTCACCCACTTCCATCAGTTCTCTCCTAGCTCTCTTCTTGTTTTTATAGCTTTAGATGGAGTGGAAACAAGAATATAGCCGTTAGAGATAAAAATAGAGCCGTTGGAACCAGTCTGCAGCTCCTGACAATATGACCGTTGGGTTTGGAGTCGACTCGCGCGATCAGGAGTCTGCTCAACTGTAGCAGGAGTCGACTCGAGCTTTTCTGGAGTCGACTCGGCAACTGTTCCAAGTTTGAATTAAAGTTGCCGTCTTGACTGGGAGTCGACTCGACTTAACCCGGAGTCGACTCGCCAACTTCTGGCGCTGACCTGGCAATTTTGGAGTCGGCTCATCCTCTGTAGTCCGTGGATCCTAATTTGAATTTTGTCCACTCGAGTCGACTTGACTGTCCTGGGAGTCGACTCGAATCTCAGATCCCGAACTCCCGATTCTCTGTCTTTTGGCTCATCCAGTCTTGGAGTCGACTCGAACTTCCTTGGAGTCGACTCGGCTCTCAGTTTCCGAAAGTTGGTCTTCTGCCATCTTAGTGTAGCGCTGCCTTGGAGTCAACTCGAGCTGTCTGGGAGTCGACTCGAATCTCAGAGTCGGAAAACTGATCCTCTGTATTTTGGAGCCGCGCTGCCTTAGAGTCGACTCGACTTGTCTTGGAGTCGACTCACCTCTCAGAGACGAAAATACCGTCTTCTGTCTTGGGGTTGCGCTGTCTTTGGAGTCGACTCGGACTTTGTGGGAGTCGACTCGAATCTCAGTGTCCAAAAACTGCTTCTCTGAGTTTTCCCTTGTGTACCACTGAGAGTCGACTCTCGCTTTCTTTGGAGTCGACCCGGCAACCATTGGAGTCGACTCGAATTCCTCAGGAGTCGACTCGAAGACTATTCTTTTGAATTTTCCTTTGAATTTGCTCCTCCAATTTGAATCTTTTGAACTTTAAAGTTGGGCCAATGAATTGTAGCTTTCTTCTAACTTTTCTTGAGTGCTTTTGGAGGCCTTCTTGTGTTCTTCCAACTTGCTATGTTCCTTGCAAAATAAATATCTTTCTCCTTGCAACATAAACATTAGTATCTATACTTCAAGGTGTTGTGATCATCAAAATCAATCTATGAATCAATCTTTGGGTCATCAATCTCCCCCTTTTTGATGATGACAAAACTTGGAGTATATGCAATATAAAAGATATTGTTTTCTAGAAGTAATACATAGCAAAGTTGCATGAAGTAGACAACATGTATATTTAAAACAAAACATACTTCATGATAATGCTTTAGATTTAATCAGCTTAACACAATCAATATATTTCAGTTCAAGCTGATTATCACAAAGCATTATAAGCATATACTTAGATATTTCTCCCCCTTTTTGACAGCATCAAAAAGATAGTGAAACATTAAGCACAAAGATCAGAACACTCAAATATTTCTTTCCCTTACTGTACTCTGGTTTGAATGTTACATTATTGCCAGGATATGAATCATTTAACTCAAGGCAATAATATTGGAATCAGATTAGTGAGCACAGATCAGAGCCAATTAAGATAATTTCAGAGCAGAACACATTGAATGTGATTTCAAGAAGTTTTCTAATTTGATACCACAGATAGTTTTCTAATCAAGTGTGGGTGGAATCTTTCTTAGGTTAATTCAAGAAGTACCACAAATGATATTCAATGAAAACACGAGTGGAAATCTAACCTCTCTTCAATAATAAGTATGAAAGCTTGTTCAATTAAGACCTTTTGCCCAATCTATTAAGTATTTTATCAAACATGAGAGCAATTTTGATTAATTTTCAGAGTAAAAGATCAAAACTTATATATGTGAAAGACATATCATCATGTTGGGTCATTAATTCTTAATGACTTCAAAGGTTCTTTATAATAATAAGTGCATTTGAGCACAAATACCAAATTATGAAATCATGCAATTTGTGATACATCTTAGAGCTCTTTTAAAGACTTTCTTTTATTCCTTTTAGAAAATAAGCACAATTTGATACAAAAAAAATGAGTTGACAATTAAGTTCTAGAGATTAAGTCAATTAGGACTCATTAGTGAATATCAACTTGCACGTTATTCAAGAAAATTTTACACGTTATTCTCCCTTTTTTTTTATTAAGTTAGAGGCTCTTAAGATCAACTTGCAATTTGGTTCATGATTTATGCATAGGATATACTAGCCAAAATAACAAGTCTCAAGGTGTATCGTAAAAATTTTCAGATTTAAATTTCGGATGATACACGTTGGAGAGCATTAGGATCACTTTTCATTTAGTATTCTTCCTCTCTCCTTTTGTTATAGATATACGCGATTAAGTTCCATAAGACCTCTCCTTCTGAAATTTTGTTTCTCCCCCTCAATTGATCATTCCATTTAAGAGTTTAAAATTTGAAGATAGAACTCATCTCAAGGTAATTAAAGCATGTTTTGCAATATCAGGAGGTTCATCAAAATCAATCCATAAAATTCAAGGTATGCATCAAATTGAAGTAATTTTAGGTTAAGATTATCTAAAGCTCCTCCTCAAAAGATGCATTCTTCTTTAATCATTCTTTTCTTTGGTTGAATTTCAGATTTTAGTGATAAACGTTAATAACACTGAAATTCTATGACATCGAGAATGTAGAGTAATCTAGTATTATTCAAAATTTGTAGCAATTACTCTTTCTAATCCTTTAAGAACAAGGTATGCTTCCTCTTCAACTTTGAGAAAATGTACTGAAATATTAATCAAAAATAATTCATTTGAAGCTCAGTTTCTTTCAAAACCATTTACATTTTCTTTCTTTTAGACTCATTTGAGTGATGTGAAATATTTCTAGGCTTTAAGATCATTCACTATATTAATGGAAGTCTTTAATAATGTAGGAGGAAAAAACATATAGATGATCATTGAGGTATATATATTTATAAACTTCAATTTCTTAATCACAGTTTTTTAGCTATGTACACATGAAGCTCAATAAAATTTTAAATATTAAAATAAAGTCATATATTTAAAAATATTTGCTTGTAATCAAGATCATTGAAAGACACACCATTTAGACCAATATGAGTACACTTTGAAGATAAGAAATGATATGTTTCGGAAGTGTATCGGAGCGATCAAAATAAATTCTGTTTTTCTTACATTAACATTTTATTTAGTAATCATATGGAGTTTAAACTTTTATACAAAATCATATTCTGAATTTCATAAAGATTTTCAATAGAGGCTTTTTAAGTCATAGTTTGAGATATGTATCTTTCACATTGTGGCTCATCTTAAATTATTACAAAATAAGGATATTTTAACAAGTATTAGAACATTATGTATCAAAGTTAGGCAATTAGAAAGATAGATCAAAATCAATTTATTTTCCCTAAATAGAGATACTCTTCTCTTCTCCTTTCTACAATTTTATTCGACTTTCAGATTTTAGAGATGATTATGAATGACAAATCTGAAATTTCTTTTCAATAGAACCAAACAAAAGATGTTATGTAGCAATTCAAACATTCAAACAAATTGTCCAAGGATGAAGCATTACAAAACATTGAGAATCAAGACATCATACCATATGCAAAATAAATCATGTGTTAAATCATGCATTAAAATATTAAGAACAAGCATGTCAAGGATCCAAATCAATATTTTTCAAATAAACTTCCCCTATTTAAATATAATCTTGCAATGATTTTATCCTTAAAGTGTGTTTTCAAGTGATTAAAAAAAAATTTGACTTAATTCTACTTTCATTTACTTTGTTTTTCATTTATAACTTTCTTATCCTCTATACTCTATTTGCTCCCTATCCGGTGGAGTTGGGAAGGGGCACGAGGTACTACCACTAGCCTCCCTCTTGTGCCGTCCCTAATATGCCCTACACCGAATAGTTGGGTCAAATAGTGCCGGGTACTACCACTAGCCTCCCCATTGGCACCATCCCTATGATGAGCAATATAGAAAATTTATAAAGTTCACTTCAAACTATTCCTGTTTAAGTGTAATTAATTACGAATTTTATCCCTTCCAAATGTGCCGAATATATTATGCTTGTTTTGCTTTTCCTTAAGATTGGAGTATTTGCCTCTACTTGGATTTTACTTCTCTTGAATAATATCCATTTTCTTTTCTTTATCTCTCTCTCTTTTTGTTATTCTCAAGTAATTTACACGAAAGAGCAGAATAAAGAATTTATCTTGTGTATCATTTATATGTGTATCATGCAAACAACATTTTCATTATGCTCATGGATTCATAACTTCTCATAAGTTATTTTACATCAAAATTTTAAGCATATACTTGTGTATTTCATGGTTATGACATATGCAAAGATATATTCTAGTTTTGGCAAACCATGAAACACTCTCTAAAAGTACAATTCAATCAATTATAGACATGATATCAAAAATTAATAATTAAAGACTTTAATCATGTCGTAATAAGACTTAAGTTATTGACTTTGCTCAATTAATTTATGAGAGAAGTATCTAGAATTACCATTTCATTCTGCATTCTTCAGTCAAATACCTACTAGATTTCTTATGTATGAACTTTTGGCTGAAGAAGGTCCTCTCTCTTGTTTGCATGTGAATGTTTATTGTATCTTACATGGAGATATCCTTCAAGTTGAGATCTCTTATTTTCTTGCTCAAGGATCCTGCATTATTAACAAACTCCTTTTCTTTCTTGAAAGAAGGTCATTAGTTTCTTCAAGATACAAAACATTCAACCAACATATTTTTATTTAAACTAGATGACTCAATCATAAGATATGACAATAATCAAATGTTGAATCACTTTACTCAAGAGATTGCCTAAATATAAGCAAGCACATTTCACTTGAACTAAAGAGATAGTTTCATTAACCAAGATAGTTCAAGGACAAGCATGTGAGGCAATAGAAGATTTATCAAGGTCAATTCAATTTCTTATTTTCAAAAATAATTTAGTTTAGATTCTATTTGTTTAAGATAATTATCAATAAGATATTTTAGCTAAGTTTTAATCAATTTTATCTTAAACAGTTGTTTCTATCAAAAATTCAGATTATGATTTATTTGTTATCAATAAAATAAGATTCATTAAAGTTAGATTGAAGTCTTGCCCAAGTGCACATAATGAGCATACATTCTGGTCTATTAGCTGTATGATGAAATAATTATTCTATCAATCTTCAATACAACTTTAAACAATAGATCTACTTTGCTCATCCTATTCAAATTCTACAAGATGGGGTCTTAGATGTACCTTCTTCATGCCAATCTTCTATAAGAGTGTTCTTGTGGACTAACATTGGTCAATGAAGATCCCCTTTCTTGTTTGTCTTAATTTGGAGTTTGAGAGAAGATGTTAATTCATTCATCACACATATTTCAAACTCACCTTACATGAGCTAAGTAAAATCTTCATATAACTCTTCATTAGTAGAACCAAAACTGATGTCATCAATGCATTCTTTGAGCAAATAAAATATTACAAATTCTTCTTTTTGATCCATAGATTTATCACTATTGCTTTCTATCAAAAAGTTTACTTAAGCTTTTATATATTAAGTTTTTGATGCTTGTATCAAATCTCATATTGCTTTATCATATATGTAATGTGTATTTTTAAGTATGGTGGTTATTTTACATAGATCTCCTTTTTAATGAAATAACCACACAAGAGTGTGTTCTACACATTCATTTGATAGAAAATAACGCTCGTAAAGCAAATAAATGATAAAGGTGATTTTTACTTCTAATTATGCAAGAATCTTATCAAGATCTATTTTATCTTTTCTTAATTTAGTCTTTTAATAGTCAAAATTTTTTTTATTAAGAGCATATCTGAAAAATCCAATTTGGTTCTAATTATTAACAAGTTTTTCAGATTGTTATATGTAAAAGATTAACCATATAATTTTAGTATCTTGATAATAAATCACTAGTCTCATAAAGAATCAAAATGAATTGATACTTCTACAACTAGAATCTTTTCATGAATGCTCTATATGCATTGCTTGATGAATGATATCCAAGGATAGAAATATCTTTATCAGATTTGGCATTATTTTCATAAGAGCATATCAAGCATAACATGTACGACTGAAAAGGATATGCAATGGTTCATTTTCCATTTTTCAGAAGATCAAAATTTTCATCAAAAATAGATTTAATAGAAGTCATATGTATGACAAGCAGTGATGATAGTCTTTTAAAAATTATTTGAGTAGATGACTATCATACATAATTGTCTTTTTCATTTCTTCAAGAATTCTATTAATTCTATTTTACTTATGGTGTCCTTGGTGCTGAAATCATTGGATTTAATATTATTTTCTGTATAACTTTTATCAGGATTTTGGTTTTCAACACTGTGCCATGATACTCTTTATCTTCACAGTTTGGAAACCTTTATTATTTGAAACACTTTTACAAGATTTAGTAAATACAGAAAATTACTTCAGTTTTATTTTTCCAAGAATAAATCCAATGTAAGCTTTTGAAAAACTTAGAGATGGAAACAACATCTTTAGATTTAGAAATGATTTTTGTTTGTTTCCTTAGTTATCATGCATAGCAAACTTTGACCTATCAGAATATAATCTAAGTAAGCCTATGACAAAGTCTTTTGAAATTAGGTCCATACTAGCATAAGGTAAGTTTTCATGCCAAAAAGAATTCTTTGATCTTAGTATTTAAGCACATGTATTCAAAAGGTACACCAAGTACACATTCTCGTGTTTATTGTCAATAAGGATAATGCCGTGGATAATAATTCTTAATCAAGCATATAGAGAATTCATAGAGTTATCTTTAATAATGATTAATCATTTAGCAACTTTATCCAATGGTGAGTAAAGTATCTTATAATGTGAAGTGATTTGGTTATATTTCCAAAAATATTTTCTATATCACAAAACACATGCAATTCATACTTTAATCAAATACTAGAACAAGAATAATGATGAGATGCAAGAATTATTATTACGTTTACTAAAAGACTATATTTTTTTTTGAGTTTCAATGTGTCTAGAACACCCATTTGTATGAATCTATTTGGTCCATGGGTATCTTGGCACACCTATGTCTACATCCTCATATTTTCATTTTGGGTACCCAAGCTTGCTTGGGTCCTTGAGAGTTAGGACATAAGGTTCCTTTTGGAACCCAAATTTGTTTAATTCTAATAACTTTACCATTTGATTTAATTGTGTTAGAATGATGGGAAAAGTTGTTATGCCCATTCTTTTCATATTTGAAATAGGTTATCTTATTTAAGGGTTTGCTTGGTGAATTGATAACCCTTTTATCTAAAGATTTATTGTTAAGTAAAAGAGTCAAGTCAAGTTTTGATTTATCAAAATCAGCATGTTGGCTTTCAAACATTATTTTTAATCTTTCTGAACTTACAGTGAATTTGTTAATAACAGATCTTAATTGGTTAATTTCTTTGCTTAAGTTTTGATTTTCTTTAATTAGGTTCTGATTTTTCTGGATCAATTATTCTGAGTTTGACCGTAAGGTTTCATTTTCAGAATTTAGTTTATCTTGTATTTCATCATTAGAATTCCTCTCTTTTGAAATTTTTAGATTTAGTTTCTTAAGATGTTTATTCTTCACAGCTAATTTTCTACATTCATCATACAAATCATGAAAAGCATTTAATAATTCATCATAAGTTAATTCTTCTAGAAAATCATTTGATGTAAAAGTAGGTTCAGTTTTTACCTTGTCTTCTTGTGCCATAAAGCACAGGTTAGTTACCTCTTGTAGTTCCTTGGAGCTAATATCTTCATTGTTGCTCCTAACTTTTATTTTCTTGCTTGACTCTTTCTTGGTCAAGGCTTTCTTCCTTTTTATCTCTTTTTTCCTTTCTTCTTGCTTCCTCTTCTTCTTTGTCTTTAGGAAGCTGATTTGCCTTCGAGTCGACTCGGACCTTATAGGAGTCGACTCGGTTAACTTGAGAGTCGACTCTAAAATACTTGGGGTCGACTCGACTGAGATGGAAGTTTCAACACCTTTTTCTGCAGTCTCATTGTTAGTATGCAATTGAAGTACATGTGAGCTACTCTGAGATTTCTCATAAATATTTTCTAAAGTATCCCAGATCTCCTTTGCAGATAAGCATGCAGAAATTTCATTAAACATTGTTTCTTGAATCGCACAATATAATATGTTCATAGCATTAGCATTTAATTGTGCTAAGTCCTTTTCATTAAAAGTTTGAGAGAGTGTGTGAGGGTCATTTATTATGATTTTCCAATAGTAATAGTTTTGTGATTGAATAAAGATGCGCATGCGTATTTTCCAATGTGCATAGTTTATGCCATTAAATAGTGGAGGTGTGTCAATTGCTTGTCCTTCTCCTAGAAAACTATCTATTTGAGTTGTCATGATCTTTGGCTCTAGTCGGTTAAGACTACAAATAATATTTGAGCACCTGCTCTGATACCACTTGTTGCCCAGTAGATACAACCCAAGAGGGGGGGTGAATTGGGTCTTTTAAAACTTTTATGCTACTTCTAAAACTTTTTGATTAACTATGCTAAGTTGTATGGATGCACAGTGAAAGTCAAACTTAGCAACGGTTTGATGTATAGAATTTGACTTGATCGAATATGCTTACAACTAAAGGATATGCGGATAATAGTAACGCAAGCAACTTATCTAAGTGAGTAAGTGTGTTAGTTAGACAAAGACAAGAGGCATCACAAACACAACAGACATATAGTGGTTCGGCGCTCTCCAGCACCTACATCCACTCCCCAAGACTTCTTGAGAATTTCACTATAATCCTACAGATTACAGCCGGTTGTTTTACAAGCTCACAACCAAACTTGTTGTTTTACGAGCTCACAACGAACTCGGTCGGTTTTTCCTGGCTCACCGACTAGAACCAACCCTGATTGTTTTCCCGGGCTCACAATCAAACCCTTACACGTTGGTTTTACCCTAGGCTCACCAACAAACCTAAACCCCGTTGGTTTTCCCCTTGGCTCACCAACAAACCTTAAACCCCGTTGGTTTTCCCTTTGGCTTACCAACAAACCTTAACCCCTTGATTCAATCCTTTGATTGAATCAAGTTACAAGATATTAAAAGAAAGTGTGAAACAAATCAAAGCTTCTTAAACAAGCAGATATAACAATATAAACAAAAGGAGTAAAGAGAAGCTCTCAAACGGATTTTGGAAGATGAATGAGCTCGACTTCTTCTTTACTTGACCCTCTTCTGATTCGGCACGAAGTGGAGGATCACGGAGGCATCACACGGATGGAGAGGTAGCTTCGGGATTCACTTGGATGCTCTTTTTCTCTCTATTTCACTTTGAATGGCCCTTTTGTGCTTTTTGGGAGATTTCCCTTGGAATCTCTTCCCTAAATGTTTTCACCCACTTCCATCAGTTCTCCCCTAGCTCTCTTCTTGTTTTTATAGCTTTAGATGGAGTGGAAACAAGAATATAGCCGTTAGAGACAAAAATAGAGCCGTTGGAACCAGTCTGCAGCTCCTGACAATATGACCGTTGGGTTTGGAGTCGACTCGCGCGATCAGGAGTCGGCTCGGCTGTAGCAGGAGTCGACTCGAGCTTTTCCGGAGTCGACTCGGCAACTGTTCCAAGTTTGAATTAAAGTTGCCGTCTTGACTGGAAGTCGACTCGACTTAACCCGGAGTCGACTCGCCAACTTCTGGCGCTGACCTGGCAATTTTGGAGTCGGCTCATCCTCTGTAGTCCGTGGATCCTAATTTGAATTTTGTCCACTCGAGTCGACTCGACTGTCCTGGGAGTCGACTCGAATCTCAGATCCCGAACTCCCGATTCTCTGTCTTTTGGCTCATCCAGTCTTGGAGTCGACTCGAACTTCCTTGGAGTCGACTCGGCTCTCAGTTTCTGAAAGTTGGTCTTCTGCCATCTTAGTGTAGCGCTGCCTTGGAGTCGACTCGAGCTGTCTGGGAGTCGACTCGAATCTCAGAGTCGGAAAACTGATCCTCTGTATTTTGGAGCCGCGCTGCCTTGGAGTCGACTCGACTTGTCTTGGAGTCGACTCGCCTCTCAGAGACGAAAATACCGTCTTCTGTCTTGGGGTTGCGCTGTCTTTGGAGTCGACTCGGACTTTGTGGGAGTCGACTCGAATCTCAGTGTCCAAAAACTGCTTCTCTGAGTTTTCCCTTGTGTACCACTGAGAGTCGACTCTCGCTTTCTTTGGAGTCGACCCGGCAACCATTGGAGTCGACTCGAAGACTATTCTTTTGAATTTTCCTTTGAATTTGCTCCTCCAATTTGAATCTTTTGAACTTTAAAGTTGGGCCAATGAATTGTAGCTTTCTTCTAACTTTTCTTGAGTGCTTTTGGAGGCCTTCTTGTGTTCTTCCAACTTGCTATGTTCCTTGCAAAATAAATATCTTTCTCCTTGCAACATAAACATTAGTATCTATACTTCAAGGTGTTGTGATCATCAAAATCAATCTATGAATCAATCTTTGGGTCATCAACCACAGCGTCATCATGGGGGGTCTCAACTCCTTCTAAGTCCTCATCCGAGAACGAGATTGCTTCAGAGGTGCGTGAACGCTTCAGAGGAGTTCTTCTCCTGGTTAGCTCTCTAGCCGAGCTTCCTTTGGCCGGGCCTCCTCCGATGGTGTTGATGGTGCCGGCAATAGGTTTGTTGTCACTTGGATTTTCGGGCAGCACGACATTCTCTACTGGCCTCCTTTCCTCATGCCGGTTCCGTACGAACCGGTCGAGCACTTCACGGCGTATGAGTGCTTCGATCTCATCTCGGAGCTGGAAGCACTCCTCTGTGTCGTGGCCGTGGTCCTGGTGGAAGCGACAGTACTTTCTTGAATAGCGCTGGGCTCCTGTGTCCCGCATCGAGGGCGGAGGTCGGAGGTAGTCTCGTCCTTCTATCTTCATAAGGATCTCCGCCTGAGGTGCATTGAGGGAAGTGTAGTTCTCGTACCTCTCCGGGGGCATCCGTGGCCGAGGTGGGGATCTCGGCCGAGGCGACGCTCGCTGTCAAGGTGGACTCCTCAACCGAGGCAAGTTCTTATCTCGACGAGGAGACCGGCTTCTCGGACGGCCGCGCTCCTCGCAGCTTCTTTTCTGTTTCTTTGGGGCCTGCTCGGCCGCACCTCGCCTGGAGGCGATAGCCTCCTCGGCCTTCGCGTACTTCCGATTTTGGGCCAGCATCTCGATGAAGTCAGCAGAAAAATTCTTCTCAATAGAGAAGAGGAACCTATATGATCGAGCTCCAGTCTTTAGCGCTGACATAGCTATCGACTGGTCGAGCTCGCGGACCTCTCAGGTTGCTGCGGTGAAGCGGTCGAGGTAGTCTTTGAGGGACTCTCCCTCTTTCTGCTTGATGTCGAGGAGGGAGTCCGACGTTCGCCGCTGGCGTCGGCTGGTAGCAAAGTTGGTGGCAAACTGCCTGCCGAGCTGCTCGAAAGAGGATACAGTGCTCGGCTTTCGCCCGGAGAACCAAAGCCGAGCCGTTCCTCGGAGAGTTGCTGGAAAGGCCTTGCAGAGCATGGCCTCCAAGGACCCTTGCAGTGCCATGAGGGTCCGGTAGCTTTTCAAGTGGTCGAGAGGGTCGGTAGTTCCATTATAGGGCTCCACTTGGGGCATCTTGAACATTAGTGGGACCGGTTCGTCCTCAATCTGGTGGAAGAAAGGCGACTTGGTGGTGAATTCAAAGTTACCCTTGCGCCTTGCCTTTCGGCTGTGGAGCGCCTCGATCTGGCGCTCGAGCTTCTCAACCTTCTTGTCGAGCTCCCCGCCCTGGGGACCGCCATGGTAGTTTGCTCCAGTGCGGGTGACACGGAGCTGACTCGGCTTCCGAAGGCTGCGGCCTTCTGTTTAGACTCTTCCCCAGCGGTTCTCTCCGAAGAGACGCTTGAGTTGAGCCTTGATAGCAGTGTTGTTCTCCATTGTTGGCCCTCGAGGAGCCATGGAGATTTTGACCTGAGGGTGCCGATCCGTTTGGAGGGAGAATTGGCTAGGCCGGAGCCCATGGAGGTGGCATAGAGAAAGCCTCCACACGCTGCAGGCCTTGGACTGTTGTAGCCAAAGCTTGAATTTGCTGCATCAGAACGTTGAATTATTCTGGCTGGACTTGGGAGACTGGGTCCGCCGGAGGTCTTGGCGGCGAGTTCTGGGCTGAGTGTTCAGGGCTTAATGTGGGATGCTGGGAGGCGTTGGAAGCTCCTTTGCTCCTTAGCTTTATGGCCGCGACTCGGGGCCCTTCCTCTAGCGCCAACTGTTGCTGGAAATTGGACCTGGGGGTGACCGCTCGGCTGAGGAGGAGGAGCTCTGGTGCGGATGGTACGTCAGCGGGCTGCGTCCTCCGGAGGATCTGCAAAAAGCCGGTGGCCGGGGTTCTTGGTGCCAGCCCTCCAATGCTTAAGTCAGAGGGGGGCTTAATTTGGAGAAGGAGATGTATTGTATGCTGGAGTGAAAAGCCCGACCACCATCAGGATGAGAGTCTTTCCCTTTTAGAAGGGATACAGGGTTACCTATGATGTGACCAGTTGAATTAAATGGGTTACCATTATGATTGAGCACGATTGTGTGAATCAATGCATTGCCGTGGAGGGCTAGACTGAAGCCAATGAGTTGTTGTGGGTGACCGGACGTGGTTGAGTGAGTCAACTGGTTCCTGTGGCGGGCCTGAGATTCGTGGAGGCCATGCGCATTAATTGTTGAGTAAGCCGGAGATCTGTGGAGGCCATGCGCATTAATTGTTGAGTAAGCCGGAGATCGGTGGAGGGCATGCGCATTAATTGTTGAGTAAGCCGGAGATCGGTGGAGGCCATGCACATTAATTGTTGAGTAAGCCGGAGATCGGTGGAGGTCATGCGCATTAATTGTTGAGTAAGCCGAAGATCGGTGGAGGCCATGCACATTAATTGCTGACAGTCGCTCAGAGCATGGCCCTCGGTTGACATGTCGTGGCATGGCTAGTGAGCGGAGCACGGTGCGGTGAGGTTACCGCAGGGCGTGGCCACAGCATGTGGATGACAAGGTCGGCTCGACATTTTGAAGTCGGAGATGCCGAGACCGGGTATGCTGAGGTCGGGCACCCCTGGAGGCCGGGCGCCTTGAGGTCGGGCATCTGAAGGTCGGTGCCTTGAGGTTGGGCATCTGAAGGTCGGCGCCTTTGAGGTCGGCGCCTTTGAGGTCAGCGCCTCTGGCCGGGCGCATGGAGGTCGGCGCCTTTGAGGTCGGTGCCTGGTTGAGCGCCTTGGAGTCGAAAACATGTTGTTACGCGCCGGCGGTGTGCCTACGTGCTTCGGGGCAATCCATTTTTTTCCAATAATTACAGTAATATATCATATATTTATATATTAATACATGTTATATTTTATTATGCTCCGTCATATAATACTATGCTCCTTTATAGTAATTTTATTATACAAAAGTATTTTATCAGTTTGTTTACCAAATATATATATTAAAGTGTTACAATAGTTTAGAAATATAATTATTAAATAATAAATAGCTTTTAAGCTCTATTTTAAAAAATTCTATTTTTTCAGCTCTATTTTAAAATATTTTTTTATTGATAGCTCTTCCAAATAGGGTCTTGAAATCAGTAAACTCAATCTCGTCGAGTTAGATGGTTTGTGATGGAGGTGGCTCGGTGGGGTATTTATGAGGATTTGAGTTTAGATTTGTTAGAATTTCCGAGATCGAAAGAAAGAGACGGACGTGCTTAAATTCGAACCCCATGGAAACCCGTGGATGAGGAGCCTCGTCGAGAGGTAAAAGCGAGATGTCAGAGAGAGACGTGAGAAAAGTACGGCTGAACCTTTCTGAGGATCGGAAAGGGGGGGAGGAATTGGGTCTAAACGAAATCACGTGGCATCAATCAAGAACTGTACAGCAAATGCGGTGCAAATATGCGGCGCATAGGATCTGACCCGTCCATTTTATCTACCACCCATCTCGCGGGCACCGCAGTCATTCCTCTCTTCTCCCTCCTCGTACCTGTCGATGAACTTTCGTGGATAGAGGGAGGTAGAGGGACATAGAACGGGGGGAGGAGGATATGACCTCCCACCCCAAACCCTAACTCTACAATGTTTCTTCCGAACCCCAATCCCCTCATCCCCGCCCCTCCCAAGCTCACCTTCCCCCCTCTCTCTTCCCCTTCCCAGCTCTCCCTCCTCCGCTGCCGCGCCGCCGCGGAGGCTTCCGACGCAGCCCCCTCGCCGGACTGGTTCCGCCCCCGGAGGCGGCAGGAGCCCGACGGGGGGGCCGCCGCCCGGGACCCCGGCATCAGGGTGAACGCCAAGGAGGACAGAAAGGACGGCAGCGGCAAGAAGAAGAAGTGGTGGTGGTGGTCCCGCGACCGGGAGAGCTATTTGGTCGACGATTCCGATGCCCTTCCCCTCCCCATGACCTATCCCAACTCCTCCCCGGCCACGCCTGAGGAGATCGATCGCCGCCTCCAGTGCGATCCCAATGTTGAGGTTCGTCTTCATGCTTTTCAACTCTTCTTGTTCTTCATTGTTCGGTTTTGATTCGCAAATGGTGTTTTTTATTTCTTGCAGGATTGCAAGGAAGTGGTGTATGAGTGGACGGGCAAGTGTAAGAGTTGCCAGGGGACGGGGTTCGTTAGCTATTATAACAAAAAAGGGGCGCGAGATAATATGCAAGTGTGTTCCTTGTCTTGGAATTGGTAAGGAGTGGTTCCTTTTCTTTTGATATTTAATGAAAAAGGGAAAATCTGCAGAGAAACTTTCCTCTCATTTTTCTAAATAAAATCTATTTCTGTCTAGCATAGTAATACATGGACCTTTTCGCTATTTTGTGATTTTAGTATAAGTAAAAAGAGGGAAAAGGACTTGTTCTTCATAGATGAATCGATTATTCCATATTTTTATTTGTAAAATAAATGAATTCCGACATCATAGGGGTGTTTTTCTAATGTTACATCAAACAGTTAACTTGTTCATCTCCTTTGATTCCTTTTACCAATAGAATAAGGTTTAAGCAGAGTCCCTCTCCACTTGTTTCCTCTGTGCATAACTCGTCCACACATTTAATAAAGGATCCTGTATTCCTTGTGCCTTGTCTTGTTATTGGTATATCAACCATGGCAATATGCAATGATTCTCTATATTTTCTGTCTTCGAAACTAGCCTCTTTAGCAGTACCAAAGACCAAATTCTCAATATTATGTCCTTCAAAAATCTTTCTACATGATTGTTTCCTTGATAAATCACTTGAAATTGGAAGATACTCTTGTATTTCTAGTCTGATAATGGAACTTGTTGGCTTCCTTTGTTAGATCACATAACAGGGTTCTTCAGATATGCCTATTTGGTAACCGCACATGAGATCCTTGTTAGCTCTTATAGATGTGCAATTCTTTAGCTTCTTCTACAATGATATGGCATTTGTTGGTAAAACGCATGTAGTGTTCAAGTATCCAGTCTTGCAACATCTAAAGATCATAAAATCTCTCTCTTTGGGCTTTTTTTTTTCATTTCTTTATATCGTATTTTAGTGGGCATATTTCGAATACTTGGTGGTATAGTCGAGGGTTGATGTGGGTTAACTTGTGGAACTTGTTTTCCATTTTGTCAGACTATGTGTACGCTTGGTATATTGTTCATAATTAAAAATTCCACCATAACATCTTTTGCCAAAGTCTTGAATTTGCCTGGTTAACTACTGCCAATGCTTCTTCACATTCAAAGGAACCACTCCATTCAGTTTAACTCTTTTTCTTTTTTTCCTCCAATTTCTAATGGTTGTTTCTTAGTGTTCTTGCTTTTGCAACTTATGCTTAAGCCGAATGCATTGTTCATGCATCCCAAGTGGAATAGAATTCTTATCTATTGGAATTATTTCTAGCTGATTTATATATCTGCAACCAATGTTTGCATCCATCACATATATGTAGCTCTTTCAAACTTAGTAGGAGCAAACTGCACTTCTTATGCTTCTAGAAGTTGTGCTAATGAGATTGTATTCCCATTTGATAATAATCAGACCAAAAGATATGCTTGGATCCATCCTACTGTGGGGTTTTTGAATGTCAAGCCTTTGCAATTTTGTTGCATTGTTATTGGTACTAGTTTGCTCAAGCAGACAGTTGTGCAACTTCATGTTCAATTACGAACCTTGAGTAGCTCAGAATTAAGCTATCTGGATATCATCCATATGAAATAAGAATAGCAGTAAATCTTCATAAATATTTGGTCCACCCACCCTTGCTTTTTCATGGATGACTGTGTTCATCGCAAAAATAGAGTTTGGGAGAGCAGATGTTGTTGCTATGGTTATTTTGGGAGGGTAGATATTGTTGCTATGGTTTTTCTAATTTTCTTGATGTAATTCTGTGAATAGAAGGCAAAATAATGCACTGAAGGGCTGTGAGGCATGTGGATCACTGACACATTTGGTGGTAGATTGTTGATTTTCTGTCATTTTCTCTGATTGATTTTCAGTTTTAGTGTGTTGATTTAGCCAAGGGCTAAGATTAAAAGATCTCAGGCCAAAATTAGTGGTTAGCTGGGCAATGATATTGCATGGCCTAATCAGATAAGCCACATAAGCCTTAACATATTAGTTATGGGCCTAACTGACTGGGCTATTCCCTAAAGGGATGAGTGGAAGAGGAAAAGAGTGCACTGTCCTCCCTTTTCTCCTCTTGAGTATTCATATGTCCAAATAGGGATACCTCCTTCCTTCCCACTTATATGGGGCCAGGAAAATCTTATGGCTAATTTAGGGGTTTTCATATTAGATAGTTTTTCTTTTTTCTTTTTCACTTTTAATAAAGCAGTCCATGAGTATATTAAGATTAGAATCAAACAGGTTCTTTTTTCTTCTTTTCCAACAGCCATCTGGTGCCATCCCTCCTTTTAACTTCTCTTCTAAATACTTCCTTTTGTTCTCCTTTCTCTCCTTTGTTTTCTTATCATCATTTGCTAGAATTATGTTGCTTATGCTGAAAACTTTGATAAAACCTGCTGCTCCCTCAGTTTTATCTTTCTAATATAGCTGTGTTTATTGTATATGCTGAATTTTTAGTCGACATTTTCACATAGTAAGGCCCTTCCCTCCTCTTTTAGCCATGCCATAGAAATCTTATAAACTCCACTCTAAGGTTCTTCACACCTTGAACGGCTTCATTGTCTGTTGGATTTCTAGATGATGCACAGAAATCCCTTTGAAATCCTAGTATTTTCATCTAAAGGCCCTTTAAACTCACTGTTGTGTAGAGGTAAGCCTGGGGCTACATCAAATTGGTAAAAAGCATTCTGATCCTCTGATTTTCCCCTAATGCTAAACTTTTTTTTGCTATATCTTTTTTCCATGTCCAATATATTATTTGAATTGAGGAGTGGGAAAAGTTATGACGTCATGGTTGACGACAAATCCTGTTTGGAGCTCATTAGAATGTTTGAGGCCCTTGATCTTTGCATCATAGCATAAGACAATTTATTGTTTGATGTAAGGCACTGTTTAATACTACTTTTTGGAAAGCCAAAAAGAACTTCTTGGAGGGTCAAAAGCTCTTTTGAATCATTTTGGGATGTTTGGAAAAAAATTGATATAGCTTTCTACTTTCTTCAAAAGCTGAAAAAAGTCTACAAGGAAAAGCTCTAATTTGGAGCTTTTGAACAAAAGCTCTACTTGAGAAGCATCGAGGAGTTGCTTTCCAAAGTCTTACTCAAGAGAATCGGGTATGAGATTCTACAATGAATTTTAAAAAATTAATAAAAAATTCTTTTATTTCCATAATCATCTAGATTTGTTTTTTTAATAGTTGATAATCACCCATAAAAATAATTATATTATCTAGATTAGAATATGAAAAATTAATTTTTAAATTAAGAATACTTTATAATAATATACAATATAAAAAATAAAATATAATATAATATGGTAAAAATAATATTATGTTGTGATGATACTATATTATTATCATGATTATCATAATTTTATAATAATATTATTATATGATAATAATAAATAATATAATACCATTATAATACCATATTACATTAATAATATCATAATAATTAATAAATTAAAAATATTTTATAATCAGTTTTATAGTACAAATAATTATATAATTGAAAGTACGATGCGATATTCTTTATTATCATTTTCTAATACTAAAAGCACCCTTTTTCAGTTTGGTTACCAAACAATTATTAGGGTTCTTCGACACTTAAGAAATATATTTACCAAACAATAAACAACTTTTATTAAAAGTTCTATTAGTGAAAGCTCTACTTTCCAAAGCTCTATAGACAAGCTCTACTACCTATAAAAACACCAAACAGGGCCTAAGGAAGGAGAAGGTAAAGCATGTTGACAGGTTCCATGTATGACTAGATGGATGGTTCAAGCATTTGGAGCAAACCTGGAAGCTGATGCTTAATTCAAGAGAAAGTTACTTGGAAGGGAAAAGAGCCAACAGTCATATCATATGATAGGAAGATTTGATACTTTTCAGGTATTGAAAAGGTCGCTCTTGATGCAAGATTCCTCCACCGATGGATGAAGTCAACAGTACTTTCTTTGATCCCCGTAAATGCCTCTGAGAAAGGTTAATCAACTCGATCAAGCACGGCGGACGATCTGCTTGGTGCAACTACTTTATGATGAATAAGTCCACCACATCCTCAAACGTTCGGATTGCATGAATGGGGAGAGATAAGAACCATCGTGCGGCGCCTCCGACTTCTGAAAAAGGTAGATCATGTGAAATGGCTTTGAGTTCTCCACTGGTCGACTTGACCAGCTTTTGACTACCATGGAAAGCATAACATAGCAATCTTGATGAAGTAGACTAAATGGATGATAAATAAGGCCGGTGGTGCGAGGTCTAAGACTTCTACCAATCCAACATGCACATAAGTCACTACATTTCTTAGTAGAAAAGAATGAGAGGTTGGAGGTATCAAAATTTTGAGGAAACATATAGATGATATCTTCTTTCATTAGCATTAGCTGCTTCAGTTTAGGATTATTGTTTGTTTTCACTATTATGGAAAAATTCATCTTGATTAGGGTAATGCTTAGGAATATTGCCACAATATTTTGGTCATTTTAAAGCAATCAGATAAAAGCCTCTCTTTCAAAGCCCTAACAACCATATTTTTTCTTTAATGTACTCATAGTAAGACTGCAATGTAAAGATCAAACTGCTTGAACAACAATAGGAGGCTTTTCTGACCAGCTGCAACTAATTTACTACAGACAGCATGAATGACTTTTCTATTAACAAGAACCAGTCCATTATGGCTTTAATCTAACCAGTTTGCAGTGGGGCTTGTATATGTGTATAGCGGATTTGTTAACTTACATATCCACCTTGACCAGTGAAATCCTCGGTTATGACTTCTTTTGGGTCCTCATTTTCCAAAGCCAGACTTCCATCTCCCATGTAGTATTTGATAAGCACAAGATTGCTGGGTTCATTAATATTAGGAGTTGAAATTTTAAAAAAATGGAGTTGAGAGGAAGCTCTTGCCATAATAAACAAATAACCTTAGCCATGGACCTTTTATTTTTTGTCTATTCCTGGTCCCCAGTTCCTCTTTTTTCTCCTCACCAACTGGATGTTCCCCTTCCTTTTCTCATGCTTTGACTTGCATAAATAAATAACCTTATCCCTTGACCTTATATTGTTTGTCTATTCCTAGACCTGGTCCTCTGTTTTCTCCTCACCAAATGGATGTTCCCCTTCCTTTTCTCATGATTTGACTTTTAAACACAAGACCCCTCCCCACCTTGCTGTTTCTGGTTTGGCAATTGTTTTGTTGGGAAAAGAGTATCGAGTAAAGGTGTTTGTTTTGTAGTCTTGCATTCACGGACCTGAGAAATGAGCAAGAAAACCATATATTTTATGACACAAGGATTGCATAGTTTAGGAAAACAACAATCTCATATGACTAATATTGATGGTATCTGCAATTTGTTTGGATCACGTATGTGGTTGACATCCTTTGCTGCTGCTAGTCTAATGGGCAGATAAATTCTTGGACTATGAAATACTAACATAGGCTGGAAAGGAAAACCCCGGCTTGATGAATTTTAGAAAAATGAGTTTCCAAGCAAAAGCGTGTTATAATTCATGTAAGATAATTTTCTGAAAAATTGGTATTGAACTACTCATGTTCTTGTGATGATTCAGCATTTCATTTTTCTACAATGAGTTATGCTTCACATGTCAACCTTGACAGGCCTACCATCTATTTCTTGCTTCAGTTATTATGTATTACTACCATGATCTCATCATGATCAAATTTACCTTATTTAAATTTTGATACTGTAAAAATATGAATCCAAATCAGTCAACCTTGATGAAGTAAACTGGTGAATTCTTTTAAATTCATCTCTTTGTACTGAGACAAAACTTGAAAATACGACGATACAAGAAGTTGAAGCTAAAACTAGATTAAAAATAAAAAGTAGCAAGCAAAATATCTCAATCAGCACCTTTGCATTCCTTTATTTTGAAAAGTAGTGTTGAAAAAGGAATTCTTCTATCAGAATACTTGTTAAACATAAGCATAACCATAAGGTTCTATAGTTAACCAGTTTTTATCGGTATCATACTTTTTTGTAATCTAAGAAAAAAAATAGAAAACCTGATTCTCACCGATTCTTATGTCTTCATAAGTTTCTCTCAAAGTAAAGATGGCTCCTCTTGAACCCACAAACTACCTCTAACACCTGAATATGAAATTAAATTTAAGACATATTATAATTTAGTATATCATAATTTATCCATGTAGAAATTAAACATATTATCAAACTAATAGCGTGAGACCTTGCCTTGCTGATTTTCTTGATAGGAGAATCTTAATGAGGTTGACAATGTGTTGAATTGGATTGGATTTGGCTAGAAAAGTAATATTTGCAGTACTGACATGTTCCTGGTTGGACCCATTAGAGACTTTTCAATTGGAACTTCCCATGGGTCAGTTGCTATGATCTGCTTCCCACTTAATTGACCTGTAGCTTAATCTTTTTTCCTCTAAGCTGATCTGACCCACATGACCCGACCCAAAGTGTCTGTATTTTACTTGATTCCCAGTGTTCTGAAAGAGAACCAAACAACTAACAACAAGGCATCCAACCATGCCTAAAAAGGGCCTGTTTTGGCTATCTTGACCTAATAGGAAAGGCATGACCCATTCTGAACCTACCCCAGGGAAACTTTCATCTCAAGACTTGAATGGGTCAAAGCTACGTGCCAACCTTTGCAAAATGTGGATCATAAGTAGCTGACCTGAGCTGAGTGGTAAATGGCCCAAGCAAGTTAGGTCAGTCACAGGGTTGATCAGGTTAGTTTTTTGCCACACCTAATCCTACTATCTCTTCAAAACTTTGCAAATGTACTACTTTATAAAACATGCAAATGATGTGATCAAGGTTCTATTAGAAGTCAGGATGGAATGATGCCCGATGAGCTGGAGAGTACAAAATCTGACTAGAAAGACAAAAAAGCGAAAACATGCACTCTTTTTGAAGCACATTTTGTAAAATACTGTTTTGCCCATCTCCTCTCATTTTCCTTTTGATGCCTTACAATTTGTTCTACTTGAGAATAGTATCAATCAATCCCCACCCATCTTCCTTTCCTGAACCTCTTCTCCCTTATTCATTTTTCCCTCTCTATCACCTTTTCCATGTGAGACCTTGAAGTAGATGAAACAAGAGGGATAAGAGAGGGAGGACACTAGTAAAACATGACTTGCTTAATTATTGTTACTGATTCCTATCTTTAAAGAATAGGCCTAATGCCAGGCCTTCTCAAGTGTGATTCTACCATATTTGTCAAGCTGTTCATATGTTCAAGGCACTATCACCTTTCGGATATTTCTTTTAATATTTGTACAAGGGATAGAACACCATGCAAGGACCACTTATCAAATGCCTATTGTAGGATTGAAATTTCTGATGGCTCTTTAGCTCATGGATATGCGAACCAGCTCAACACATGGTACACAAGTAGGGCTTTTATATCTTAATGGAGATCCAAGTTTTCTATGAAGAGAGATGGTAAGTTGACTATATGTCTTTTTGTCTCTTTTGGTTGAATCACTGTAGCTAAAAGCAAGGAAGTGCAGGGAAGGACTTGGATAGGATTGAAAACCCACCTTTTTTCATCTTTCTTGCTTGGAGACATTAACAATAGATAATAGGAAAGCATATTATACCAGAGATAGACTAACTCATCTGCATTTTTTGGGCAAAAAAATTATGGAGTTTCCTGTCATTGGTAGCATGCTCTATTTTGTTTTATTCAGCTGGATTGCACTGGATATAGACATGGACATATGATGTTTGTGGTCGAATGGACGAAAAGCAGTTGGGTTTTTGATGGTATATGGCAGTATAGATATGCATAACACTCTTGTAATGCTAATTAACTTCAATTTAGCTTTTACAGATTTTTTTTTTGGTTAGAAAAGGGGGAGAACCTTGTTATGAGCAAAGATAAAGGTACAACAAGCATTAGATTAAGCTAATAGTTTCTCTCCAAAAGGAAAGTTCTGGGACCAAAAGAGTTTCTCTTGGGCTATGATAGCAAGACTGGCATTTAGATTTTAAAGATTGGCAGAGTTGAGCCTATTAGATACTTGTCACTTATTGCTAGTATTGAGCTCATGCCATACGCGTGCTCAGGATGCCCTTTAAAGAAAAGTCAAAAGAGATGGATTCTCCTTGAGGGGGGAAGAGGGGGTTTGGGCTGGACTCCCTTGGAAAAACACACACACAAACACACATAGGGCTCGTTTGGTTCGTCGGAAAAGAAGGGGGGAAAGTGTGGTCAACGGGAAAGTAATGAGATGTTTCTTGTTTGGTTGGAGTTTTCAAAGGAGAGAGATGGAAAAGTTGTATTCCTATGGGAATATGATTCTCGCATTTCATGGGAAAGTCTTTCCCATGAGAAACATGGGAAAGTTACTTTCCCATGAGGCGGGAATCACTCCATCTTTATTTTTTCCAAAAAGGCCCTTTAGCATTAAAGAGGCATTAAAGACCTAATTTTTATTAAGGGTATAATAGGAATTACACATAACTTTTTCAGGAAATTGGATGGTCAACCAAACATAAGCACTCTGTAAATCTGTCACTTTCCCATGTTTAACCAAACATGCTAAAAGTACATTCCCAGGCATTCTCTTCATAGGAATCTTTTTTCCAGAAATCATATTCCTAGGAGGAAAAATGCTTTCCGCGAACCAAACGAGCCCATAGAGAGGGGAGAGGGGAAGAGCGAGAACTTTGGGTTGGATTCCCTTGAAAAAAGAGAGAGAAGTTGAGTTAAAAAAAAAAGGAAAAGAACATTAACTGTGGAGTTAATAGTGTTGCACTCCTTGGTAGAGGGAACTCTGGTGGTGGTGAAGCACCTCCTCATATGTCTAGGAGTATACTGTTCTCTAAAGTAAAATCCCTGCTCTATAATGGTGATGTACCCCCATTGTACCAAAAAAAATTATATAGGAGTATAGATTTATGAAAGCGTCACTAATTGACTGGTATTTATTTGTTATATACACATCAAAGTAGGAAAATTTGGAACATTTTCAAGACTCATTGTGAATTAGTTAATCATTTAAAACTTAGCAATTAACAACAAAGAATCACTGTCAATTTTCTATGGAAAATGAAACACGTTAATGAATATCATATTCTAGTATTTTAAATTTTACAATATAGAAAATAATATTAAGTATAAAATGAAATTATTTTTGTCCTTTTTGTTGTTGTATCTTTTCCCCCACTTGTTATGACCACCAGATACACCTGAGTTGACTCTCTTGTTCATGTTTATGCATCACCATGATCCACTATGATTGAGTTGTTTTATTTGGACTGTGATGAATGCTCTCGCTGATTCTGATCAACAGCATACATACCAAAGATGGAGTTGCAGAGAAAAGTAAAATTATTTTTACCCTGAATTTCAGCATTTTGGAAATTCCTTTGAAAATGGATATGTTTCACAGGGGATAAATTATTCCTTCTAAGACTGCTGTAATCTTATTTAAGAATGACCTTCTTCTGGTTTAGTGTGCTATCTTTGATTTTGTTATTATTGCCCATCTTTTCTTTAGCAAAAGCTGCATTTTTTTGATTAATGTGATCTCTCTGTTGAAGTTAGAAGGTGCAATAGCAGTTCATCTATTTCCTTTCAATTTGAATATATGGTGTTAGCAGTTGGAACATATTTTTCACTTTCTGGGCGGCGACATTTGGACTTTTGATATTTCCTTATTTTGCATAGTTCAGTCATCTGTTATGAGAATAAAAACATACCTCCATTCTTAATGCTCACCAACAGTTTGATGTAACAATTTCTTATGTTTTGTTTGCTATTTAGGATATGTTCAGAAAATAACAGCCCGCAAGGACATTGATGTGATGGAGGATCTCGACAATGGAAAGCCACCTTAATACGTTCAGATGCTTTCACAGGCAGTTTTAATCTGTTGCCCTTGGACGTGTAAATTTTGATCCATGATCTTTATGTTTCTTTACAAATGAATGCAAAAGTAATTTTTAATTTTGGTGCAGGCAGTTGAAATTATTCTGCTGCTGTTTTAGTTTAAAATCCTAGCATTTATGAATTTTTTCGACAATTTTAGATGCTGAAGTGATGATCCGGATGATTGCAATAAGCTTGGAACACATGTATCCTGAATCTTGATGAACTGATACAATTTCTGTCCTTCCTCAACCTTGCTTTATTGATATCTAATGGTAGAGAATTGTAAAAGTAAAGAATGCTTCCAACCTGTGAACGGTATTCCAGATTCTTATGCTTTTCTTTTAATGTCCCCACACTCCATCTTTTATCCCTTTTCTTGGTCGGTGATAAGATAAAGAATATTCAGATTTTTGAGTTTGAAGGAAACATGTCATCCCTTCAGCCAGTCTGTGGAATAAGAATTCCAAAACTTTATGCTTCCACAGAGAATTTCTAGCCAGGTGCAAAGTCACCTGGTAAATAACATTCTATAAATTTTGAGCAGCCAAATTCTCAAGGCTGCATCTCAGGGTGCTCATTTGTATGTGACCTCTTTGCATCATCCAACCCCACAGACAATGTCAAAATTGAGAATTCTAAATTTTCAGCTAGGCATATCCAGGAGACTCCCTCGGAAGCCCGTGAAGTGGCTCTCAATCAGAGACAGGCAAGTCTCTGATCTAATGCGCAGCTTCAAACCCAATGTCGAGGAGATGAAGCAGGTGTTTGACAAAATATCAGAAGGAAGTGGGAAGATTTCTGAGAACAATCTCAAGTCATTGCTGGAGAAGCTTGGGAAAAGGGATGCAGCCTGTAAGGCAAAGCGAATGATTGAAGCAGCTGACCTTGACAGAGATGGGTTCCTAGATTTTAAGGAGTTTATGGAAGTGCATAAGAACGGCATAAAGACTTGTGATATCAAAAGTGCATTTAGGATGTTTGATCAAGATGGGGATGAGCGAATCAGTGCAGATGAATTACAGAGTATGTTGGAGAAACTTGGGGAGTATCACAGCTTGGACCAGTGCAGGAGGATGATAAATCATGCGGACCAGAATGGTGATGGATTTGTGGACATGAATGAATTCCTGGCCATGATGACCCGCACCATGGAGCCGACATGAGGGATTTCTGGAGCCAAGGGATTGCTTAAATCACGTCCCCAACATTATAATATCTTCTGCAAGAAAATCTGATTGTGGTACGCATTAGTTCTGACCATTCTTAAGGTGTGGGCTTTGTAACGTGTTGGTCCCTTCTCATTTTCCCGTAGAAAATAAAGTGAATGTTGGTTTGTCCATGATTTAATAATATTTTAAATAATGGACTTTGCACTCAAATCTACGTTAGTTTGATTGTTGCTTACCATGGTGAAAATAAAAGAAAAGATAACCTTACCCATGTTTTCCAAAATGTTCCACTCTTTTCATTTATAATCCAAGCGCGATTGCTATAATATATATTTCCTGCTCTCCTTCAAGACTGATCGGTCTTAAGACGATTATTGCCTGCTCCCTGGTGGCACATATGAATCCGGTATAGACACACACACACACTCGATAAGGCCTTTCTTTGCATTATCATGTTTCAAGGCTACATAATACGAGCATTGAGGATGCTAGGTTTTTTCAAACAAAATCTCCTTTTAGATGTAAAAGCTTGGTATCATCACTTCGCATCATTATAATGGATACTGGAATCAAGTCTTACTTTTAAAAAAAAAACAGAGAAGAAAAGAAAAGGAAAAGAAAAAAATATTAGTGCCAAGGTTGGTGTTTCTGGAGTTGCATGATGAGAAATCTGAAGAAACTAGTCTGTTATAGTGAAACCATCTCCTCTCTTGGAAAGATTTCATCTGATATTTTTTGTGATGAGTGCGAACAAGCTGCAGTTTACCAGTCTCGAGAAATAAAAATTTACCAGTCCAAGAGTCATAAATCCGTTTTCATATTTATGAGTGCATTTACTAGTCTCGAGAAATAAAAATTTATTGAGACTCATTTATTTTTTTCTCTCTTCATGGTATTATGAACTTTTTTAAGGTATTATTAATTATGCTGTTTTAGTTAAAGGAGTGAGCAATATGACGGTATTTCATATTTGGGTTCCAAAGTGAAGTCCGGCTACAAACCTTATTTCACCATAATTGTACATATATTACTCAAAAAGATTCTTTTTGTGTCCCTTGGCTGTTTCATAAAAGTTTACCTTTTAATCAAATCTTAGGCATGAGTTTATAATGCTGGAAATGTCATGCTTTTAATCCATTTTAAGAAAGTTTTTCCAATTGTGGATTTGATGGGAAGTTGGGAACTTCCATAGAGATTCACCAGTTTTCGATAGAGCAATATACCACATGATTGCCACTGGTGGTGTGACATGCCGAGATTTTCTAGAAGGACAGGTGATAAAGAAAAACATGCTTTTTCCATGAAAATCTAGTTAAGAATGTGCTTGTATATTGTGAAAGATTCATTGGATCGCAGCCTTTGTTGGAATTATTGAAGGCAGCTGATTCAGATCAAAAAAAAAAAAGATCTTTTTTTTTTTTTTGGCGATAGTAATGTATCGCGACCAATCGACAGAAGTCTTGTCAGAAAATGCTTCACTTAGGCTACCAGAGAAATTTTTTTCACACAACGAATGGTGATGCTAATAAGTGACATGGAGATCCGCTATTTGTTCAAAGAAGTGATGTTAGAGGTTGATTTTGATCAGCCATAAGGAAATTCCATGATTACATGAAGGAGAGATGTTTAGGCTGCCAGTTTTTTCACATGAAGAGTTTTTTTGGCCTTGGTGCAACTCAAGGGGTGAGGTGTGACAAACAGGACGCTTGGTTAAATCAAAGACTTAGTGTGTTAGACATTAGGTGGCCTGAGGAACATGTTGTGTTTGATAAGAAGGAACATGTTGTTCGACTGATTAGTGCCGTGGTATATTATGCTGTATAGTTCTAGGTCTTGGATGTTAGATGCCTTCTAACAGCTGCAGCTTGGATGATTGATAAGGATTTTATATCAAATCAAGCATGCCATTTTTGCCTTCGGAATAAGAATCAAGACAATTAACCCTTGCATTATGCATTTGTTTAGCAAGATTGGATTGTGGTAAGGAAAATGTTAATTTGAGTTTTGTATGTTGAGACCCTGAATCTATTTTCTATTAGCAAATCAGTACACGCAATGCATGTTGGAGAATTCCTTCTCAATGCCGTTTTGATCTATAGGTTTTTCTTTGCGATGTTGTTGGGGAAGACATTCACAACCTTGGAGGAGAGGTCCCCTCAAAAATGAAAAATAAAAATAAAAAACTTGGACGAGGTCTCTCGAATATTTGTGGAGATTAGTTTTTGGTATCTAGATTTTAAATGCCACCATTCTTAAATTTCAGGATTAAACTTTGAGATGTAGAGGATGATAGTTTTGTTAAAGTGAGACAAAGATAAATTATTAATGAAATATTTGTAAGGAACATTGCATCGAAAAATTGTGATCTTTCTTTCTTTTGGTAAGCAGATAGTTCTATAGGGAATTATAATAAAAGGCTTAGGACATTTTGGATAAAAAAAATAACAGGTGCAATTAAAAGAAAATACTTCTCAAATTCGAAGCTCATGTTTTCTGACATAGTATTCAGACGGTTGGAGCAGGATATCCATTTAGGATCTTGAGAAGCTAGTTTGGGTTGTGGCTTTGTTGTATAATCTGTGGTGCAGGAGGAATAAAATTATGCATGACTACATCCCACATCAATCTACTTGTTTGTCAGCTCTCTTACATACTTGGACTAAGCTACATTCCACCACACTCTAGTTCAAACAACAGCGCTCTACTGGAGCACATGGTAGAGGAGAAGGTTGGCAGTCTTGTTTCATTGATGTCACAAGATCCCATCTATTGGTAAAGCAAGTAGTTGATGTTTTCTTGTGAACAAGCATAGACATCCTATATGTGCTCGAGCTCATTACATGTCTACAGCACAGATCTTATTATAAATTTCTACAGAAATATTTTGGTAGATTAGCTTAAATTCTGTAGACGACCCCCATCTCATAGCATATTTTGAAATATTCACACTGTTGTGCAGTGAAAAAATCCATCAGCCTAATTTTTCCAAGTTAACCAGATGGTTCTAGTCAAGATTCGCCGTCTCGGTATTGGACTCCATACTGATGCTATATTAGCACTGTAGGAATGGTACAATACGGTACAAAATCTTTTCGGTGTATCAAGTATTGGTATGCTTTTCATAATACTGAATTAATATGGTATGGTATTCTCAACAATGCCTAGTTTGAGCTGGTATGGCGAAAAGATCCTAATGATCCTAATGATTAGCTGAGCTAATGATCACAGCTGCTGCTGCTGCGATCTGCCATGCATACTTATTGCGTTGAAACTTCGGCAGCTCAACCACAAACCGGGTGCAGAAAGAAGTATCCTCATTTATTTGGAGTTTTCTCTTTGGGGGAAGCCAGAAGTTTTTGAATTATATACAAGCTGCTGAAATGACATTTTTTTGTCAGGTCGCTCCAGGATGTGCAGAGAAAAGAACAAATTAAAAGTGCTTAAGAGACAAACAGATGATCTTTAAGACCTTGTACTTTAATCTATTTAAGCTTGATAATATATATAATTATATTTCACAATGATATCATATCCGGTAAACATTGTGAAGCAACCATTGTTAAGGATGGCAAAAGTTTACATGCATCGTAGGCTCCATCAGCGGACATTCCAGTGCTCCTTCGCATACTTAATCAATGACTTAAACTCCTGTTCACCATCAATGACATGGTTACCGTTGGTATCGATGCGTCTCATAGCGATCCACGCCCGCAGTCCAGCAAAATTGACGGCCGCCGACCTGAGAGCCTTGTGGAGCTCATGCCTGCTTATTTTCCCATCCTCGGTGGCGTCCGCTAGTTCCACCAACTTCTTGAACTCCTCTGCAGACATTCTATATGATGGCTTGTGAGCATGCAAGAAACGCAGTGGTATCTATAAAAAACTAACGATATACATAGAGGAGTGGAAGGAAGGAGCCACCTGTATACTTCTTATAAAGTTGAAGAATATATTCGTTTCTTATCTCGAAGGGTATCACAGAACTTTCCCAAAAAAAAAAAAAAAAAAAAAACAGAATCGAACACTCAGACATCTCATCTAATAAAATATAATATTACCTGAGTGTTTGCTCTCCTTTCCGCGAGGGAGGGGAGAGAGAGATGGGCATGCTAAAAAAAGCTTGTAAACACCAGCTCTTGTTTTGACTATTTGGAGCGAAGTGACAAATCTAGTGGCTAGCTTGTGGTGGATGAGCAGGTATACCACCAGTGTTAGATTTGCTAAAAATAAAATGATCAAAGGATGATGATAAAATTAGCAGGTGTCCACATGTCTCGATTTTTAAAGATTTTTACTACCATCACCCCGCTCGAAAGAGGAAGGATACGGTAGGATAGAGTATAGCCGGGGCTACGATTAAAGTATTATACTGCTACTCCTACAAGGAAATTAGAATCTTACTGGGAAACCAAGAACAGAAAATTTAGAGATTAAAGAAAGATAATTAAATATAAAGCTAAATCGATTTTATTGATGTGTTCAAGGGGCTTTTCTATTTATCTTTTACCAACTTAGATGACTTAGATTATGAGAGAATTTACTAGAGCACCTGATCGGGACAAGTGTATCAATTTAAGTGGCTCAAGATGCAGCATAAGCAATCAGTTGATTAAGTCAACAATGGTTTTCCCCCTTTCTTTGGTGGAATGAACTTTGTTTAAGAACCCTTCTTGGTGACAAAGAATCCACTTTAACACTGATAATGATGTGAAATGTATTTTTGCATCAGTAGCTTAGCCATTTGATTCGTAGAGAGGCGGTGGAAGAAAAAAACATGTTCTACTTCATTATGGTCGCACCCACTATGTACCTTTGACCCTTCAAAAAGTTGTTTATGCGCATTAATGAATTTTCAAAAGCAAAATCGACTGAGAATAGTTATGTTCTATTACTTTTATTTTTGTAAATTTTGTAGACAGTATCTGCCATCTACGTACTTAACTATTATTTAGATAAGAAAGTCTGAAGTTCGATCTTTTGTAGCTGAAATTTTTGACTGATCTTTCTTTTTGTAGCTGGATTTCTTTTCTGCTTTGCTCAAGGGGACACGCGTTCGTTGTACTCCACGACACCTAAAAGTGCAGCAAAAGGAGACAAAAAGAAAGCCATCCATCCCAACCTTCCTTAAAAATAATTTTTGAGGATTTAATAGATGATGGATTTGGATCATTTTGTTCTATTTTTATTTGAGATAGATTTGTATGCAGATAATAATTGTTGGCTTTGTATTATTATGGATGGTACCTCTCGATAACTTGGCTGTGTTATATTCCGGATTTGGGATGTGGCATTTTATGGTATCAGAGCAATATAGGTTTGATCATAGGTAAAGCTTGAAAAGCTACTAATAGATAGAACTTAAGCTTAGGTTTATGATTGTAAAATAGGCATAGGATGAATAAAAAAAAGTTAGTTTAAATTAGAGTTACGCAGTGAAAGCATGATAGAGTTATAGATGAAGACTAAGTACCTCCATTTGTTTGAAAATAAAGGCACGTTAAGTTTTCTGAGGGACTATAATGGCCTGGTTAGGCCTAGTCTACTTAAATAGCCCAACCTAGATGTTAGACCAGTTTATGCATCACACGCGATGAGCAGCAGTAGACTTCCGATGGGAGTCCACTTTTTCATTAGAAGATGGCGACTCCTCCCTTTTTCTTCCTTCGAACTCGTCATTCTCTAGCATTGTGCCCATAAAAAATCGAGAACGAAGAATACCGTCAAAACCAAGGTTTAGCAGATTCGCCTAATGAAATTTGAAAGTCTAAGGCAGAAGAGGTAAGTAAACCTTATATTTCTTACAAGTTTTTAAACTTATAAGTAACTTGACACTCTTTATTTTTTAATTTTTTACATATTTTCTATACTTATAATTTATATAAAAATAATATTAAATATTGATGATATCATGTTTTCTTAAAATTAAGGATCAAACATATGACATTATGAAAATCATGATTTATCATAAAAGATTGGTTTCATGAATATTTTAATACTAATGACTTCTTCATGAATTATGAACTTTAAATTATGAAATTTTGTATTTTTATTATGAAAAGAATAATTTGATGATTATTCTACTATTAAAGGTTTAATTATAAAATACAAACTCTTTATTGCCTTTTAGGGATTTATTCATGTATGATTCAAAATTTATAACTTAAGGAAATATGTCTTCAAAAAAAAAATTAAGAAAAATACAACAAAAGACTCTTAAATAACTATGTATGACCGCTGAAAGTACGGTAGACCGACATTCAAAGCTAATTCCATATGATCCTGCTAGCGAGCAATAGTAGTTAGCATATGACTCTGCCAGCGGGTTGTAATAGTTGGCATACTACCCTTCCAGTAGGTAATAGTAGTTGGCATATAACCCTAACAGTCGTAATAGTAGTTGACATATGATCCTGTCAGTAGTAATAGTAGTTAACATACGACCCTACCAATAGATAATGGTAGTTAGTATATTGTTGATTATGGCCTTCTCATGGGTATAATAGTAACTTTAGTATTTAGTCTAAGAAAATGTTAGACAGTATAATGTGGCAAAACAAGAAATGATTTATGACTTTATAAAGTTAGCATAATATATGATCTTATTTATGCACTTGAAACTATATCTATGTGATTTGCATAATTTACGCATATGTAAAAGCATGATTGATTTATGAATATATTGTTATTGTGACATTTCTATTTTATAATGGTAGTCATTTCTCTAAATGATTTATTGATGCATGTAAAAATTTATGCTTGATTTGGTAAGATAGTGTAAAGTTACTTACTTACTTGTGTAGCTCATATCTCTTTTTATTTTCTCTTTTTAGATGAATAGAATCACTAGGAATAAAGAATGGTCCAGGCTTGGAGTTCTGCTAACAGACTTGGCAATTTTGTAGAAGAATTTTAGCATTTTTAATTGACTATAAATTTGTAGTTGATGACATTCTGAATTTTGAGATTATGGGTTTTGGATATTTAAATTTGGATTTAGTTGCTCTAAACCTGCTCTTATTTATTTATTTAATGGATGATGGATTTGGATCATTTTGTTATATTTTTATTTGAGTTGGATTTGTATATAAATAATGATTGTTGGCTTCATGTTATTGTGGGCAATACTCCTCGATAATATGGTCGTGTTATATCCTGGATTTGGAGCATGATATTTTATGGTATTAGAGTAATAGTTTTGATAATGGGTAGAGCTTGAAAGTCTACTAATGGTAAAACTTAAGCTTAGGTTTATGATTCATAAAGTTAGGCATAGGATGAGTATAGAAGGGTTAGTTTAGATCAGAATTGCATGGTGGAGTATTAGATGAAGACTCAGTTCCTCAATTTGTGTGAGAATGAAGGTATGTTAAGTTTCGAGAATGAAACTTTTTTTAAAGAGGGGAGAATGTGATGGCCTGGTCAATGCCCAATCCACTTAACTAGCCCAACTTGGATGTTAGACCCGTCTATGCGTCATATGTAATGAGCAGCAGTAGACTCCTGATAGGAGTCTGCTTTTCCATCCAAAGCTAGCGACTTCTAGTCGACATAGGAGACTTGGGACTGCTAGAACTCGCCTAGGGCTGCTAGAATAGCTCTATAAATAGGACCCCCTCCACTCTATGACCCTCCACAGGCAACCATCATGCCTCCTCTTATCTTTCTCCCTCTTTCTTTCTCTTCCTTCCTTCGAACCCGCCGTTCCCTAGCATTATGCCTATCAAAAATTGAGGCCATAGAATGTCACCCGAACCGAGGTTTAGCATATTCGCCTAGTCAAGTTTGAAGAACTAAGGTGGAAGAGGTAAGTAAACCTTATACTTCTTACTAGTTTTCGAATTTGTAAGTAACTCTGACACTCCTCATTAGTTTCCAAATTTCATATATTTTCCATACCTATAATTTATATAAAAATATAAAAATAATATTAAATATTGATGATATCATATTTTCTTAAAATTAAGGATCAAGCATATGATATTATGAAATTTATGATTTGTTATGAAAGATTAGTTCCATGAATATTTTGATGCTAATGACTTCTTTATGAATTATGAACTCTAAATTATGAAAAATTATATTTTTATTATGAAAAGAATAATTTAACGATTGTTCTACTATTAAAAGTTTAATTATATACTATGAACTCTTTATAGTCTTTTAGAGATTTATTCACGTATGATTTAAAAAAATATGATTTTAAAAAAATATGACTTAAAAAAGATCTTAAAAAAATTATTTTAAAAAAAATATGGCAAAAGACTCTTAGATAGCTATATATGACCTCTGAAAGTAGGATAGATTGACATTCGAAGTTAGTTCCATATGACTATATATATAACTCTGCTAGTGGATAATAGTAGTTAGCATACGACCCTGCCAGCGGATAACAGGAGTAGTTAGCATACGACCCTGCCAGCGGATAACAGTGGTTGACATACGACTTTGCCAACGTATAATAGTAGTTGGCATACGACTTTGCCAGCAGATAATAGAAGTTAGCATATATATAACTCTATTAGTGGTAATAGTAGTTGGCATACAACTCTACTAATGGGTAATATTAGTTGGTATTTTGTCGATTATGGCCTTGTTATGGATATAATAGTGATCTTATCATTTAGCCTGAGATAATTATTAAGAAGTGTGATGTAGCAAAACAAGAAATAGTATATGACTTTAAAAAGTTAGCATGGTTTATGATTTTATCTATGCACTAGGAACCATATCTATGTAATTTGCACGATTTATGCATATGCAAGTGCATGATTGATTTATGATTTTACTATTATTATGAAATACTATATTTTCTAATCATAGTTATCTTCTTTAACAATTTATTGATACATGTAAAAACTTATGCTTGATTCGATAATGTACTATAAGATTTACTTACTGAGCTGTGTAGCTCATATTTTTTTTGTTTTTTCAGATGCGTAAGTTCACTTGTCATGAAGGACGCTTTTGGTTTGGAGTTCGTGCTAGTAAGCTTGGTAATTTTGTAAAAAAATTTTAATATTTTTAATTGACTATTAATTAGTATTAATTTGTAGTTGACTATTTATTTCTTTTATTTAATTATTGCAAGAATAATATACTTTGATCATTAGTGGGTTGTTGTGCCCCCACCATGTGACCATCTATTAAGCCTAAAGGGCATAACAATTTAATACACTCCAAAATAATTATTCCTGCAACACCAAATTATAGGCCATTCATTTTTTGAAAATTAAAAGTAGTAATATTCTTACAAACTATTTTGTTACATTATTTTTTTTGATAACTGATACACATGCTTCCTTTTATAATAGTCCGTATCCTTGGGTGTGGGCCGACCTAAAAGGGGCCAAGCCCAACTCCTCACATGCCCTGCATGTTAGGAAAGCAGGGAGGAAGACTCCAACTGGGAGTCTTCTTACTCCTTGATCATGATGTGTTTGGTAAACAAACTAAGAAAGTATTTTTGGTATGACAAAATGACCATAAATAACATTGCATAGTATTATACAATAGAGCATAATAAAATATCAGATGTATTAATTCATAAATATATGATATAGTATAATATTACTGTAATGTAATATTATATTATTATAATATAGTAATATAATATTGTATACTATAGTATAATAATTTAATATAATAGTAAATTATTTAACATAACAAATCAATGTATTATGATATAATGTAATATAATATTATATGTATAGTATATACAATAATAAAGATATAAAATATTATAATTATTAGCATAAATTAATTTTTCATAATATAGCAAAGTTCTCAGCTAGGTGATAAAATTGGTTAAATAATTATTAAAGAAATATTTTGTGTAATTGTTATATTTTATTACAGGTATTTTGATTAAAAAAATAGCTTTCTAATCGGTCCTAAAAGTGCTTTTCCGAAAAGCTACAAAATGGAGCTTTTTCTAAAAAGTTATTTTTAACTTTTTAGAAAAGCCAAAACAGCTTTCTGAAATTTTTATCAAATATCCATATTTTATCTAAAAGTGCTTTTTGGTCCTCCAAAAACTCTCTCAAATAGAGCCTTACTAGAAAGAACAAAAGGTCTTAGAGGATGTCTTCTATGTCAACAAGCTTGCGAAACAGTAGATCATCTATTCTCCAAGTGCGATTTCTTTGCTACTATTTGGAAAGCTGTTTGCTCCTTGGCGTGTTGCATTCTCAATTTTCCATTGAATCTATGTGCATACATTGGAGATTATTCTTGTGTCATTTGTAGCTATGACATGGGGTTGTTGAAAAGAGAGAAACGCAAGGATTTTTCTCGGCAAGAGATCATTAATTGTCTTGGTTGTTACTGCATCACTGCACAATTTCAATGAATGGTCCGCGCTCTATCATGCCACCTTCTTGTCTGCAATCACTGCTTTCGGATGCATAATTGAGTTTTCATGGACAATGGTTTCGGTGGCACTCTCTACTCCTGCTCAGCTCTAAGACTGAAATCTCTTCTGCAAAAATGAGTGGATCTTAAGAGATCGGCTAAAGAATCATCGGACAGGAAGATGTGCTCGGACATGAAATTGAGTAGAAGATGGGCTCTCGATGGTTATATTGTGAACCGAATTGATGGATATAAAGCAAGCTAAGTGGCCTCTTGAATCAAATTCAGGACATTTTCTTGACCTTTAAGCCTAGGAAATAAATGGACCTTACTCGAGAGCTATCGTAGCCTCCTCTGCATACAAAGTCTGAAGACCTCTGGATAAGCTGGAGAGATTCTACTTGAATGGCACTGCAAGGTGGTTATAATGAGCTGGTGTTTATGGAAGGAACGAAAGTTGTATATTTTCAGCTTCAGAGCTTAGTCTCCAATTTTAGTTCTGAGCAGAATCATGTTTTTATTCAAGTACTGGATTTCCATGGCTTCTAGCAAGTATATAAAATCTGCTGTTTCCCTCACTATTCTCCTTGCCGATGTAGGAACTCTCTCCCTTTATTCCACCACTTTTCTCTCTTATTCTCTGACTCCTCTACCATCTTCACCCATTCTCCTGTAATTTCCATACTTGCTCACTATTCCCATATTTTGGGTTACACATCCATTTATGTTCTCTCTTTCTCTCTCTCTCTCTCTCTCAAAAAAAAAAAGGAAGAAAAAGAACTTAAATCGCAAATGAGTAGGAAAAATTTCGATTTGCCTAAGCTTTGTAGATATATGGATTTAAATTAATTTCCACAGGATATATGACTACACTGGCATACAGATGGAATCAATTCCCATAAGATGGTGGTCTAAAATCTCCCCGTTTAATTTCGAGAAAGAGCTTATCATTCCGTTTTACCATCAAAATTATTATCTAGTTGATTTTCCAAGAGAGCCCATTAGATGGGACTTTCCCAGAGTAAAAGTAATTACTTCCTCTGTCAAAACCATTGGAAACATTGGCATCCTTTTCACATTATTGTACTCCGTAATCTTTACATTTTCCATTTTAATGTTCAATGCAACTGAGGAGCTTATTATCTCAAAATTCTGGATCGTATAACTCTTCTCTCATATGCTGCTACAGTGAACAATAGCGTATCATGGCATGCCTGTGGCAAACTTGAAATTTCCCTTAAGTTGGCAACGGCTACTTTACCTTTGAAAGGCTGTTTTGATTCTTTGTCAGGATTAGTTATTTGATTCAGAATTTGATTTTCTTTTTGATACGGCTGTAAATCTATATATATGGGAATACACCCACTGTATAGAATCAATCAAATTCAAGGAGGATTATTCATTCTTTTAATTCTGAATACTCGCACTTCTCAGCTCTCCTTCTTCCTCATTTTCTTACATGGTATCAGAGCAGTAAATGGCTACAGCTTCCCATATCTCTTCCGCTTCAGCCACTTCACCAAATCATGTCTTCACTCCTTCTGAAGATCCGAATAGCCCATTCTTCCTTCATCATACTGATAATGCCCAGACTGTGATCGTCACCCCTCCATTAATTGGTTCAAACTATTTGTCATGGAGCCGATCCTTCTCTCTTGCTATTTCCATTAAGAACAAACTTGGATTCCTTGATGGAAGCATACCTACTCCAGAAGTCACAGATCCCTTATATGTTCCTTGGTTACGATGCAATAATCTCATTCTTGCCTGGTTACTAAATTCGATTTCAAAGGAGATTGCGTCGAATGTCCTCTTCATCAAATCAACAAAGGAGGTATGGAACAAACTGAAATCCCGCTTTGCACAACCAGATAATGTCAGGATCTATCAACTGAAGCAGCAGCTCAGTTCAATAACTCAAGGAACTCTCTCTGTAAGTGAATATTTCACCCAGTTAAATGCTATATGGGAAGAATTACGAAATTATAGACCTCTGCCATACTGTTCTTGTGGCCATTGCATATGTGATGCACTCAAAGGAGTAGGAGAAAATCTGGAACTCGATTATATCTTTCAATTTTTAATGGAACTTAATAATACATTTGACTCTGTTGGTTAGATTATACTCATGAGTCCTTTACCAAGTTTGGACAAAACCTTTTCCTTGGTATTACAAGAGGAAAGATAGAGACAAGCTCGGGCTATAATCTTCCCTGCACCAGAATCATCTGCACTTGCAGCCGTTCTTAACAAACCAAAGAACAAGGCAAAGATCACTTGCTATCACTGTGGAAAGCCTGGGCACACAAGGGAAAAGTGCTATAGACTTATTGGGTTCCCTCCTAATTTTAAGTTTACTAAGACTAAGTCCCCTTCTGTTAACAATAAATCTGTGGCATCTCATTCAGCAAACCAGGTCATCTCTCCAACTCAAGGAAAAGGCCTTGCGGCACCTCAACTGTCTCTCAGCCAGGCTCAGGTTCAGCAGCTTTTTGCCCTTGTCAACTCTGGAATTACACAGCTGAACCTTAACTCTGCTTCATCACAACAAGAGCCGATTCCTCCCATGATGAAGCCAATTACAGAAACTGGCAGCAATTCAACTTCTACAAATATGGCGGATATAGATCTTTGCCTATCTAGCATCACACGTGTCCCAGACACTTCTTTATGTTCAACTAAGCATCATTCACATCTTACATACCTTATGGATCATAGGCCACATAGAACTCATGAAGTGCCTTGGATTGTTGACACTGGTGCAACAGACCATATGGTCTGCTCTACAACATTTCTTACCTCTATAAATCATGAAGTGAAAGCATTGGTCCAACTACCTAATGGTTCACAAGCCGATGTTACACACATAGGCTCAGTCAAAATTTCAGAATCCCTGACTCTTGAGCATGTTCTTTGCATTCCTTCTTTCACCTTCAACTTATTATCCGTTAGTAAACTTACACAACATTTATCTCCCTGCCTTGTCTTCTTGGATAACCTCTGTTTCATTCAGGTCTAGTCATCTTGGAAGATGATTGGTCTAGCTAAGATGCGTGGAGGACTATACTATTTGACTCATACTTTTCCGGAACACAAGACCAGCTCCAAAGCATACACAACCAAAGCAGCAGAACCCTTTGATCTGTGGCACTGCAGATTGGGGCACTTGTCTGATCAAAGACTGAACTTACTTCAGTCCTATATTCCTCTTATGAAAAGCAATAGGCAAAATCATTGTACCACTTGTCATTTGGCAAAACAGAAAAGACAACCTTTTCCTTTAAGCTCAATTTCTACCTCTTGTCCATTCGATCTTATCCACTGTGATATATGGGGTCCCTATTCTCATCCTTCTACTCAAGGATTCCATTACTTTTTAACTATTGTGGATGATCACAGCCGTGTAACTTGGGTTTACCTTATGAAATTGAAGTTGGAAGTAAGATCTATCTTGCAGGCTTTCTTTCATATGGTGCAAACCCAATTCAAGGCTAATATCAAACAAATTCGAATAGACAATGGCATGGAATTTAACATGGTGGATTTCTACAAATCTGTAGGAATTCTTCATTAAAAAACTTGTGTCTACACTCCACAACAAAATGGAGTGGCTGAGAGGAAACAACAACACCTTCTCTCAGTTGCTAGAGCCTTGATATTTCAAGCTTCCCTTCCTATATATTTTTGGGGAGATGCAGTCCTCACAGCCACATATATCATCAACAGAACACCAATTCCAATACTGCACAATAAATCACCATACGAAATTCTATTCTCATCAATTCTATCCTATACTCACTTAAAGGTATTTAGTTGTCTCTGTTTTGCCTCTACCATACAACACAATAGGTCCAAATTTTATCCTCGAGCCAGAAAATGTATTTTCCTTGGGTATCCAGCTGGTGTTAAAGGGTATAAGCTATATGACTTGGACAATCAAAGTACATTTATCTCTAGAGATGTCATCTTTCATGAGTCTACTTTTTCTTTTCACACTCCCAATTCTGTTACACGTATACAAATCCCCATTTCTAATGATCTAGTTATTCCGGCTCCCCTTCATGACACAGAATTGGCTTATAATTCCACCATACACACTACTTCCTTGCCTAGATCAGGAAGTGCTCATGAGTCAGAACCTGAAGATTCTATGACTGAGAACATTCCTCCTATTAATGACCAAACAAACTCTATCGTACCACTTAAAAAGTCAAGCAGAATTAGAAAACCTCCCACCTATCTCCATGACTATCACTGTCAAGTTGCTACTTCAAATACCAAAGTCTTCTCCTCTCAGAATTCTACCAGGCACCTTTTGGCCGACTCCCTGTCCTACAGACATTTATCCCTACTTCATAAAGCTTACACCCTTTCACTTTCCCTCACAAACGAACCACGATCCTATGAAGAAGCTATGGCACATAAACATTGGTGTGATGCTATGAACTCAGAGCTGAATGCATTGGAGGAAAACGGCACTTGGACTGTCACTGAATTACCACTAGGAAAGAAAGCAGTGGGATGCAAATATGTTTACAAAGTTAAACTTACTTCCACTGGTGCCATCGACAGATACAAAGCACGCTTAGTTGCAAAAGAATATACTCAAAGGGAAGGGCTAGAATATCAAGAAACTTTCAGCTCGGTTGCCAAAATCAGCATAGTCCGGGTCTTCCTTGCATTCGCAGCCATTCGTGGATGGTCTCTGTATCAAATGGATGTACACAATGCTTTTCTTCATGAAAATTTGAATGAGGAGATTTATATGGAACTGCCGCCAGGTTATCAGCTGAAGGGGGAGTCTCTACCGAATACCAAGATGGTTTGCAAACTACATAAATCTTTATATGGACTCAAACAGGCTTCACGGCAATGGTATTCCAAATTCTCATCCTCTCTTATTGCTTTTGGTTTCCAACAGTCTACATCAGATTATTTCCTTTTTACCAAATATGATGGCAATAATTTTACTGCACTCTTGGTCTATGTGGATGACATTATCGTGGGAGGTAACAGTATAGCTTCCATTGATTCAGTTAAGATGTACTTACAATCTCAGTTCAAAATAAAGGATCTTGGACTTCTCAAATATTTCCTGGGACTTAAGATTGCAAGAACATCTGATGGAATTCATTTATGTCAAAGGAAGTATACCCTTGAAATTTTGGAGGATGCAGGACTGCTCGGTTGCAAGGCTGTTCATACACCCATAGAACTGAATCACAAATTATGTCATACATCTCAAGATATGTTACAAAATGTTATGAGTTACAGAAGATTAATCGGAAGATTAATCTATCTTACGATCAGTAGGTCGGACATAACTTATGTGGTTAATGTACTAAGCCAGTTCATGGATAAGCTATCACAGACATATTTAAAAGCCGCTCATCAGGTCTTAAGGTATCTTAAAGGTACCATAGGTCAAGGAGTATTCTTCTCCTCCAAATCAGATGTACATTTGAAGGCTTACAGTGATTCGGATTGGGCAGCTTGTCCTGAAACCAGAAGATCCATCACAGGTTATTGCATTTTCATTGGTGATTCCTTAGTAAGTTGGAGATCTAAGAAGCAACCCACAGTTTCTAGATCCTTAACAGAAACTGAATATAGTGCCTTAGCCAACACAAGTTGTGAGATAGTTTGGTTGAAGAAACTGTTAAAGGACTTCAATGAGATGCATACTCGACCAGCTCTTCTATTTTGTGATAATCAGTCGGCAATCTACCTCACCAAGAATCCCATCTTTCATGAAAGAACAAAACATATTGAATTGGATTGTCACTTTATTAGAGAAAGAGTACTCAAAGGGATGATCATTCCACTACATGTCCCTACAAAGATTCAGCTGGCTGATATATTTACAACGGCTCTACCGGCTGACAGATTGAATTTCCTATTGTCCAAGATGGGTACTATGAATATCTATGCCCATCTTGAGGGGGAGTCTCAAAATTCTAGATCGTATAACTCTTCTCCCATATGCTGCTACAGTGAACAATAGCATATCATGGCACTCCTTTAGCAAACTTGAAATTTTCCTTAAGTTGGCAACAGCTACTTTACCTTTGAAACGTTCCGTTTGGCTGTTTCGATTCTTTGTCAGGATTAGTTATTTGATTCAGAATTTGATTCCCTTTTTGATATGGCTGTAAATCTATATATATGGGAATACACCCACTGTATAGAATCAATCAAATTCAAGGAGGATTATTCATTCTTTTAACTCTGAATACTCGCCCTTCTCAGCTCTCCTTCTTCCTCATTTTCTTACATGTTATTCTCTCTTTATTTTTTCCAAAAAATCATGATTCCTCAGAGCTATAAATTGATTTGATATTTAACCTTTAGCTTCCATTTAGGGCATGTAGCAGGAGAAAAAACAGCTTTCAGATTCTTTTCCGCAGCATGTTTATGTAGGACCAATAAGACCTTTTACCACTTTTGCCAAGGAACAAGATGGATCCATGAATCACTTGAAACTATCTGTATTCTAACTCAGGAGTCTGATAATCTTTTAAGCCTACTACCATTTTACTGTTTATCCCCATAATAATCTTTGGTTAGTTATGTCATCCTCTTTTTCAGTTGCATGACTTTTAGTTCATTTGCATTTGGGGAATCATCAGAATCGATCTTAAAAGTGCCAACTCTCCAGTAGCTTTTAGTAAATGCAAGCATCAGAGATCAGCATTAATCATTATATTTTGGAAGTGTTCTCATGCTATATGCAGAAGCAGAAAACAAGGGACAATTCATTCAACAGAGACCACTGGTTAAGGTTCAATCAAACTTTTGTTCCCAGAAAATCCCTCTGGAAAATTAACATCACTACTGGAACATGCTAAATCCACATAAACTCCATCTAATGTCAGTATAGACCATCATAAATCTGAACCAAACATTACAGATTGACATAAAAAGGCCTAAGTTCTGATTCTGCCTTGCATCTCTCACTATATAACTGACCACATACTTGACTTGTCTTCCCATCCTAACGTTGAATTTTATATGAGAATACATGCACAAAACTGGAGAGGCATATATCACACACTAATATTTGTATTCTGGCAAGCTCAGGCCTTCTTTTACCATCAAAAGGAATTTTCACCACCCTGTATTAAATCCTTGCAGTGTTCTCAATTTAAGCTTTACAGACACATGATATAGAATGAGCAAATACCGAATCACAGTCTTCAGTTTTTTTCTTTTTTCCCTTTTATTTGATGCCAGGGCTACAAGCCTCAGCAAAAGATTCGAAATCAATAAAGATGCATCCATAGGTATCAGCCAATTTAAGGCATTTTATCTGGTGTGGATATGGTCCCCAATATATCACCTAGACTTACCGGTTGTATCTTTTGCACCCAAAAGGCAATACTTTTCTCACTTTGTCAATGAATGAGATTCTCCGTCCACTTGTTGTGTCCTTCAAATCTTATCTCTTACCATGCAACCTATTGTCATATCAAACAACATAATAAGATCTACTCATTACGGGGATTCATGTAGATATGTATTTAGTTCTATATTAGCTATGCACTTGATGAATCTTAGATGTTTATATAAGGCCAAGAAACCCGAATGGTACCTTTCACTTAGCAAATTTGGGTGAAATCCTGAGTTGTTACAAACGGTATTAGAGCAGATTGTTGGCGGAGGCCTGAGGGGCCGAGTCAATGTTGGCAGAGGCCGGGTTGGCCGAGTCAGTTCTGCCGCCTGCCAGCGTGGATGCTCCGGTTAGTAGGTGGGTTATACCCCAGGTGGGGTCCTTGAACCCATAGCTTGGTATCGTCCAGTAGCCGACTCGACGCGTTGGCTGGGTGCAATTTAAGGAAATAAAGTGGCGTCTTCACTATCAATGGTCGCTTTTGGTATAATGGTCATTGCTTGATCATAACAACTGGTATCAGAGCCAGAGGTCTCGAGTTTGAAACTCGGGCATCATGCTGGGAGGGAGAGAGATTGTTAGCGGAGGCCTGAGGGGCTGAGTCAACATTGGCAGAGGCCGGGTTGGCCGAGTCAGTCCTGCTGCCTGCCAACATGGATGCTTCACCAATTTTCAAAGCTGTGGACTTGATGTTGAATGCTTGCAATAAAACTTTTAAGCTTTTCACTTGGTTGCTCTCTCCTATACTTTGATTTTTGGGGCTCTTTTATGATTTTGCCATTTGGATAATAGAGCTCTCCTTTAATCCACTTGGTTCCCATATATTTATAGCTTAGAGAACATGTGGAAAACTTCTTCTAGACGTTAAAAACGAAATATAGAGCCGATGAAAAACTAGTAGTTGGAGTCATGAAAAACTAGCCGTTATGCCTCCTAGCAGTACTCAAGTCGACTCGTGCAGACCTTAAGTCGACTTGGCACTGTAACTTTTCCTGTAGAGTCGGCTCGAGTACTGTAGTGCTGAAAATTGCTCTCTGTCTTTTTCTGCTGGAGTCGGCTCGTGAACAGTAGGAGTCGGCTCGAGCACTGTAGCACTGAAAACTGTCTTTCTGTCCTAACTGAGAGAGAGTCGACTCGAATAAAGTGGGAGTTAACTCGAGCTCTTTGCCATGGAATTTCAAAGTTCCAGAGTCGACTCTAAGCTTTCAGGAGTCAACTCAAAGACTGTTCTTTTGAATTTTTCTTTGAATTTTCTCCTTCAACTTGAATCCTTTAAACTTGAAACTTGGGCCAATGAAGTATGGCTTTCTTCCAACTTTTCTTGAAAACTTTTAAGGCCTTCTTGTATTCTTCCAACTTGCTATGTTCTTTGCAAAACGAATCATCTTTTTTCTTGCAACACAAACATTAGTAATTATACTTTAAGATTTTGTGATCATTAAAATCAATCTTTAGGTCAATACGGATCGGTCCATGGCCTATATGAACTAAGAAACACTGCAACATGGGTCCTACTGAGGCTGATGTTTCCCCTTCCCCAAACCCCCTCCCCTTCCATTAATAAGGAACATTTCCTCCCCTGTTGTCCCTCCTCGAGGGGATGTTCGTGCAATATTGTTTATGATTAGATTTGATTGGATTTGTATCATCAACATAGCGAGGACATCAGAAATTAAATAGTGAGTGTGCGAGGACTCGTGTAGGCATGTTTTGAGTCTCACATCAGCTATGCAAGATGGTAAAACTTGGATACTCATATTAGGCCAAAAAACCTAAATAATACCTTTTTGGCTAATCCTTTTAGGTGAGGGCCTAGGTTGTTATAGCTAAACTAATCTAGCTTCATGTTGGGCCCAAAATGAAAGCATGCTCAAAGACATGTATATCTATTCATAGCAGCACTGACACTAGTATATTGGGACTAGAGTATGGCAGCACTATCGGAATTGAGCAAGAGTACCAACTCCTAGTGGTTCATAGTTTATCTGAAATCATTGAAAAATTAAGGAGATCACAATTCTTTATATCATAGGAGTGCTCCAGTGATAAGCTGCAACCAAGTAATAAGATCATTCACCAATGACTTGTCTGCTGGAAACCATCACCCGCCCATTAGAATCCATAATGCATTTCCCGTTAGAAAATCTGCCTTCAAAATTTGATCTTTGTGCTATGATAATTCGTTCTACAAGCAGACATGCAGCTGCCTAAGCGTTGCTAATTTTTTCGTCAATTGAAGTTTAACCAAAACCTAACATTTGGCCTTAAGCAATCATAAACTCCTTTATACTTGTACCATTATCTTCCACTTCAGAAAGTGACCTAACACTTTCAGTTTGATTCCCGCACTATCACTGGAATCAGGTAAATTGTGTCCATGCTTCTGGATACTCTATCTTGTCCAATGTGATAATATTATTAAATGTATCTTTGATTTCGAAAAGGGTGGCAATGGAGAGGCATCCAGAATTTTCAAGATGACCCCTACAAATTACAAATATCATAACAGTTGGAACATATCATTCAAGATGACCTCAACCATATGTTTCATATGCGGAGATGTCCTTGACTCAAATTCATTTCAGCATCTTATTCTTTCCGGTTCTTCAATATTAGCTGCCATGCTTTGGAATCCCACACTTTGTGGTAGGTTTTCTCTTTGCTTTATACGATTCTCTTCTTACGACAGCATTTTCATGTTGGCAATTGGATATTGGTTTGTCTTAGCATTCAGCATTCCCATCTAACGCATAAAATATTAGTGCTTATTATCATGGCCAATAAAATCTGAACTATGCCAATACATCTGCCTATACGTTCTACTGATAAGAGATTTCTTTTTTACTCTCTCTTACTATTATATATATATATATATATATATATATATATATATATATATATATATATATATATATATATATATATATATATATATATATATATATTGTTTACTATCTTATGACATTTTCTATGTTACCTGAACTATGCCAATACATCTGCCTATACGTTCTACTGATAAGAGATTTCTTTTTTACTCTCTCTTACTATTATATATATATATATATATTGTTTACTATCTTATGACATTTTCTATGTTACCTCTTTCTAAAATCAAGAACAAAGAATTAGCTAGTTTAGAAATCAACCTTTATTTCCAAAAAAAAAAAATCTCCTATGATATACCAAAATAACATGCTTATTATAAAATTCTTCAGCCTCCTATCTTGACTGAGATAAACCAATATCTTCTTTGAGAAGCCGATATAGATATTTCGCAGTTGTTAGGCCTGACACTATGACCAAACTTTCCAGGCCACTTGTTTCCGATTCGATAGCTTACCCATTACTGTGACTTCTATATCCATAAAGTTAAATTTAGCCAAGCATCTTATCTTGGGAATCCATTCCTAACAATTATCTACGAAGGCATAGGGAGCTTTCCGCGCATTACTTTAACGAGACGGAATAAAGTGATCAATAAGTGTTTGGTTTATAAAAAGAGAGAGAGAGGCTTCCAAGACCATTGCAGATTTGAGGAATTCACCGCAAATACAACGGTGATGGCCATCAGGAACAACGTGACCACCACCACCCGGTCTTTGGACGGGGACATGACTGTGGAAGAGTTCAAGGAGTGGCTGAAGAGGTTTGACACCAACAAGGACGGGAGGATAAGCCGGGATGAGTTGCGGAGGGCCATCCGCAGTGTCCGCGGGCGGTTCAGTGGCTGGAAGAGCAACCGTGGGATCCGGCATGCCGACACCGATGGCGATGGGCTCCTTGATGATGGGGAGATTGACAACTTGGTGGAATTCGCCCAGAAGAGCTTGGGTTTGAAGATTGTGGCCTACTAACTCTAAGCACAAGGAACAAGTGGTAGAAGAAAATAAGTGTTACTGTGGTGATGGTATCTTCTAGATATGAAGAATATTTTGGAAGGGCTTGTAAGCTTTAAGTTACGTGTTATTTTGTTTATTGCACTTGTATGATATATAATCTATGCTGGTGCAGTCTGTTGGATGGCAGTCTGCATGCACTACTAATCTACTTGAATTTGTTTTACTTGATATGGTTGTTGTTTCGGCTATTACTATCATCATCAGCAGCAACATCTTTACAATATTAAATGAAACAGTGATAAAGATGAAACAGCTGCATGGTTTCAGTAGAGGGCTGCAAAAAAAAGAGGGGGGGGGGGGGGGGGGGGGGGGGGGAGGAAACACGTGAAAAAAGGTAAAAAAACTTGCTACTGTTCTTCGTTTCATTTTTCTGATGAAATGAATTGATGAACAACTCCCATCTCTCTCTCTCTTTCTCTCTCTCTACAAAAAGGTTTGAAGCACTTGTCAATCAAAGAAGCAAAGAGGATATAATGTCAACACATATTACCCCAAACATTACCATGACATGCCTTTTTTACCCTCTAAAATCAATCATGTCCACAATATGTCCTAAATTTGTTGCATAAAACAATTTGTTGGCGGCAGTAACTTAATCCAAAACATTTGACCAGTTGATAAAATCAAAGATATCGAATGTTTCCTCTTGTTAAATAGTTGAGGCGTAACAAGCAATGATTTTCTCTTTTACCATCCCTTTAAAAAAGGGGAAGGAGTTTCACATGTATTGTAATTACTTGAGTCTGAAATCTAAAAGATGCACTGCTCAGAGCTCGAACAAGAACCTCCTCTTGTTAGGCAAAGAGGTATGACCACTGAAGTAACCCCCAATTCAAGCTTGATGCTGTTTATTCTTACTAAGGAGCATAACTAACCATGCTTTGATATCATTCTAAACAGGAAATGCAGTAGAGCATAACTCAACTGGTTGGCACCTCTCTCCATAGCTCATACACAGAGGCTTCAACACTATGGTGCCATTCACACCCTATTCTCAATCTAACTAGGATGCATCTTTTGCAAACAACTGCAATAGCTCGGGACCTCATCCAGGGCGGTAGGCGGGGAAGGAAGCGCTAACAAAAAAGCTAATCAGAAGATATTATTTTAGTTTCTTTGTGCTACATAGGTACCAGAAGATCTCCTAACATATAAGCTATGTGGGACTAAATCTACGCCAATACAGGCTCTAACATATACTTTGTTTAAGTCCTAACATTCTTACTACGCTAAAGGTCCAAATGTAATTAAATTCAATTACAAATACTATGATCGACTCGTGATCAGCCCTAAAAAAACACATGCTGCTATGTCCCCTATTCTAGACGGGCCATAAGTTCGGTCCATTAATACCATTTGTAACGATTTAGAACCTTACCTAAAAAGCAACCTATAAGTTCGGGCCTCTCGGTTTTACTTCCACTGATAATGATCACAAGGTCTGCAAGCTCCAAAGATCTATCTATGGACTAAAGCAAGCATCTTGGAGTTGGAATACTCGTTTCAACGATGTAATCAAATCGTTTGATTTCATCAAAAAAGAAGAGGAACTATATGTATACAAGAAGGTCAGTGGGAGGGCTATAGTATTCCTGGTATTGTACGTAGATGATATACTCCTGATTGGAAATGATATTCCCATGCTCACATCGGTCAAGTTATGGTTGTCTAAGGAGTTCTCCATGAAAGACCTAGGAGAAGCATCCTATATTTTGGGGATTAAGGTCTATAGAGATAGATCTAAGAAGATGCTCGGACTATCACAGCAATTGTACATATGGAAAGTGCTGAAGAGGTTCGGTATGGAAAACTCTAAGAGAAAATTGTTACTCTTTAGGCATGGGATAAATCTCTCCAAGAAGATGTGCCCCAACACAACTTTAAGAGATTCAGCGCATGAGCAAGATCCCTTATACTTCGGCCATAGGGAGCCTCATGTATGCCATGCTGTGTACCCGACCTGATATAGCACATGCTGTAAGTGTCACGAGCAAATATCAATCGAATCCAGATGAGGAGCATTGGATAGCTATGAAAAATATCCTTAAGTACTTGAGAAGGACTAAGGATATGTTTTTGGTCTTTGGAAGAAGATCTAAGTTAAAGGTAGAAGGATAAATTGATTCAGATTTTATGACTGACCCTGATTATAGAAAGTCTACATTAGGATATGTATTCTTATGCAATGGAGGATCGGTAAATTGAAAGAGTTCCAAACAACCGATTATTGTAGATTCTACCATGGAAGCCGAGTACATTGCCATATCGGAAGCTGCAAAGAAAGCATTCTGGTACAAAAAGTTTGTCGAGGAGCCAGGTATCATGTCATCAGATGCCATAACACTTTACTGCGATAACAATGGCGCCATAGCACTAGCTAAGGAGCCGAGATCTCACTAGAAGTCTAAGCACATAGAGCGGCGATTTCATCTAATACGCGACTACCTCGAAAAGAAGTGTGTAGAGGTGCAGAGATAGACTCCACAGACAACATGGTGGATCCATTCACTAAGCAGCTGAGTCAACAGAAGACTAAAGCCCATCTTGAGAAGATGGAGCTTAGATACATGTCTGATTGGCTTTAGTGCAAGTAGGAGATTGTTAGAAATATGCCCTAGAAGCCAATGTCGCTGACGCATATTTATAATCTAGGACATAAATTTGTACTTGACCCTTATTATTCATTAATTAGATTGGGCATTATTTTCATTCATATTTGTATGAGTCCATGAATCGTCTAAAGAATTAATAAGATGACACATATTCTCATGAGTTGAGAATTTGAGGCATGTGTCATTAGTGATTAATTCCTAAATGCTTCTGATCGATAGATCATCACGAGGACGATGATCGATCCACCGAGATCAGTGCACAGATCACTTAGTCAGATGGATGAGTCTTGAGTCCACGGTGTGGGGACACTGAAGTGATTGTACAAGTGGTTGTTAGAGAACAAGGGTACTGAGCATGATCAAAGCAAGTAGTCACATGGATGTCTATCCACTCATCAGTGACATACTTATTTTGCAGTTGTATGACTGGTCCTTTGACCTACGGTGCCTTGGCTACTGTGAGATTGTTGTAGTTTAACGAGTACATAAACATAGGTCCTACCCATTCGGATCCTTATCGACAGATTGGCTGCAGTAGATTCACTGTAGGAATAGGAGTGCATCTAGAAGGGATATATCAACCTTGATAGATTAGGAGTGATCCTATGTGATTTATGAGACTAAATTCGATTAAATTTCTGGCCAGATATTCTGGAAAAAAAGTTTTTCAAATCTCGAACTAGAGTTAAATAAATCTTGCATATGATAGACGATGGAGTTTGACGAGTTATCCATAATCTTCGTCCTATCAGGATCAATGATGGAGGGACTGTATCATACGTTAACTGCACTTAGGGTTCATACATTCCGTTCTACTGTGTTGCCACTACATACCGCTAGGTGTCACTGGTAGATTGTGAGACTCACGGATATTTATCTGATGATCGGTAAATTCTGATGAGTAGAACTGAAATTATTTCAGTCCACTAAAAAGTATTTCGGTGATATTGGGATGGGGATCTCAATATATCTCACTAACAATCAGAATAAAACCTACGATGTCATACATATAGAGGATTTGATTAGTCAGATTGTCGTAATTATGATTTAGAATCACAATTGGTGTCAATTATCAATATGATTGATGATTGAATTAATCCACTAAGAGTTAGTGAGTTAAAAGAAGAAGAATTAAGTGAAATTGATTGCAATTGGATTGCAATTGGGCTGATTTGATGAACCAAATCAAATTGGGTTTAACCTAAATTGAGTTGGGCTCATGATTGGATCAACCCTGATTAGATCAGGGTATATTCTTGGAATATGCCTTAAGTCATGTTCACACCATGCGGACTTTAAAGTCCACATGGCATTGTAGGATGAACACGCATTAAGTCGTATTCACACCATGCGGACTCTAAAGTCCGCATGGCATTATAGGATGCATAGCGCCCCATCTACTTCTCCTAATATGATTAGGAGTTAGCCTAATTAAAAGACAAGTCCTAATGTGATTAGGACCCATCCAAGGCGCCATGAAAGAGATCTAAGTCCAATGTGATTAGGCTCTAATCTCTTGATCCAAGGACACATGTGATGCATTGATTTGAGGCGCCACATAAGTGGATTCTAATCCTCTTGATCAAGGCGCCATGGACACTTAGCATTGATCCAAGGGTGGGCGGCAAGGAAAGGTTTATCTCTTGATTAAATAAGCCTAAGCCACCAAGTATAAGAAGGAGGGAGGGGAGGCATATGGGAGATCATTGAAGTCTCTCCTTCTCCACGCCTCCTCCCTCTCCCTCTCATTCTCTTCTCCCATGGTAGCAAGAGGGTTCCTTCTTCCTCTTCCATGGCAGCAGGGAAAATCCCTTTTCTTCTTCTCTTCCAACGCAAGCAAGCAAGGCAGAAGAAGAAGAAGAAGAAAAAGTTTCTTCTTCAAGGAGCAAGGATTGGTAGCTTTTCTTCTTCCTTCTACGACAATCAGGAGAGATCTCTGCAAGGAGCTAGGACCCCAGTGAGATCATTATCTCTAATTTTTAGATCCTAGTGTGGATACTTGTAGAGGTCGGACACGTGTGCAGCTACAAGAAGAACCTTTTACCAACGATCATCAGATTACGGCGAGCTTGTACCCGCACAAAGGTGAAGATGAGATCCTGATTTTTGTTTTTGGTTTTTGTAATCAAGTTTTTAATCTTAATCTCCTCTCCCTTATTGATTCAAAGAGATCTTTTGGATTATCAAATCCAGAAAAAAATTTGAATTCAACGATCCGTGGCATGTTCATGAGATGAACAATGCCCCGTGCGTATTTCTGCTGCGATCATCACATCGCATAGGGCATAACTCAACAGTCTTGCTATATCTTGGGCCAATAGACAATTCTTCAACTTCAATAGGGTCTTCTCCACACCAAAGTGTCATGTAACTTTGAAGTATGAGCCTTTCAAATCCAATATATCCTATTAGCAGCTTTGGGGATATATTCTTAAAAGTTGGATCTCTTATAGATTCTTGTACTCCTTGTGGCAAAGTGGTTGAATCTGCATCACAAGTAATATATTGTAGACTACCATGGACAGAGATCAGGATAATAAATCAACTAATTTGTTTGTAGCTCCCTTTTTATACTTGATCACTTGTTTGAATTGCTACAGATAGGACATCCACCTCATATGTCAAGCCTGATGCAACTTAAGTTGTGTATGGAGGAATTGAAGCAGCTTGACAATAGTCTCTTTGGCCACAAGAATGATCACTTATGCTTTACAACCTAATGTAGGGCATACAACTCTTTATTATGTATTGGAAAATTCAGCTATGACTCCCATAACATCTTCGAGTGAAATGCTACTATTCTTCCACATTTCATAAGGATTACTCCTAGTGCATATCCCAATACATCATCCTCAACCTTAAAAAGTCTTTGAAAATTGGGCAATGCTAGGAGTGATGCTTTATAGATCTTCTTCTTCAAAAGATGAAAGTGTTAGATGTATGCCCTAGAAGCCAACTGGCTGACACATTATTTATTCTGGAACATAGTTTTTTACTTGACTTTGTTATTATTTAATAATATTGAACATCTTTTTCTATTCATGTTGTGTATATGTCCATGAATTGTCCAAAGAATTAATAAAATGATGATACATATTGTCAAGAGTTGAGAATTTGAACCATGTGTCATTGGTGATTAATTCCTAAATGCTCTTGATCGATGGATCATCACGGGGACGGTGATTGACCCGATGAGATTAGTGCACAGATCGCTTTTCATTTGGATGGACGAGTCTCAAGTCCACAGCGTAGGGATACTGGCATGATAGTGCAAGTGTTTGTTAGAAAACAAGGGTACCGAACGTAACCAATGAAAGAAGTCACTTGAATGTCTATACACTCATCAGTGACTTACTTGATGCTGCAATGGTATGACTGGTCCTTTGACCTACAATGCCTTGGCTATTCACAGTTTGGTTGTTTTAGTTTGATTGCATGTATACATGGTCTTTAGCCATATGGGTCCTTGTGGTGTAGATTGGCTGCAGTAAATTCACTGTAGGAGTAGGGTGTGCACCTATAAGGAATCTATCGATCTTGGTAGATAAGAAGTGGTCCTATGTGATTTATGAGATGAGTTCGAAAGACTTCGGCCGGAGCAGTATGTACAGTAGAAAGGAGTTTTTTGCTCTCGAACTAAAGTCAAACAAATCTTGACGTATGACAGACAATAGGATTTGACTAGTTATCCATGATCTCCGTCTTGTAAGAATCCACGATATATAGAAGGACTGTATCATACGATAACTGCATCTATGGGTTCATTCATTCCATTCTGCTAGATTGCCACTATATGCTGCTAGGTGTCACTGGTGGATGGTGAGACTTACAGGGATTATTTTGATGGCCAATGATCTCTGGTGAAATGAGTTGAAATTGTTCCAACCCATTAAAAGAAGTTTCAATAATATTATGATAGGGGTGACAATACATCTCACTACCAGACAGAATAGAACCTATGGGGTCACACACATAAGAGGTTTTGATCGATCCGATGGTTGGATTGTGATTTGGAATCACAATAGATCATGATTATCAATTGGATTGATAATTGGTTTAACCTACTAAGAGTTTGTGACTTGAAGAAGGAATAATTACAATTGGATTGCAATTTGATTGAATCAATTGGACTTAATTAAATTGGGCTTGACCTTATTAGATAAGGTTTATGAGTCCTACTTGGAGTAGGACTCCTAGAGTCCTAATTAGATTAGGACTGTAAATTATAAGAGTCCTACTTAGAGTAGGACTCCTAGAGTCCCAATTAGATTAGGACTGAGAATCTTAATTGAAGAATCCTAATTGCAATAGGACTCCTTATTAGATAAGGATGAAGAATCCTAATTGTAATAGGACTCTTTATTATATAAGAATTAAGGGTCCTAGAGCCCATGATTGAGTTATGATTGGATTAGGCTACCTAATCAAAATCCTCCTTGGAGAAGGATTCATGCACAAAATAAAAGGAGGGGTGTGCGCCCCTCATTATTTTATTAATTTTTGGATTTTTCTGGGGCATGCATGAGGAAGCCCTAGGGAGATTTGGGTGCAAATCTGGACCGCGAGAAAAAGAAAGAAAAAAATAAAAAGGGTGTGTGCGGCCTCCCTTCGCTTTTTTTGGGCATGGCCTCGTCTTCCTCCCTTCATCCTTCTTCTTCCTCTCAAAACAATCAAAGAGTTGATTGAAAGAGAGAGGGCTTCAACCATCAAAGGTGATCTCTGTAAGAAGCTAGCACCCCGACGAGATCTAGGCGCTTGGATCGATCTTCTTTCTCGTGTGGATAGATGTAGAGGTCGGACACGTATGCGGCTTCAAACGAACCCTTTTAAGATAACCACGATCATTAGATTATGGTGAAGATCTACCCGCACAAGGTGAAGATACGATCTTTCCTCTAATGATTTAATCTTAATCCATCTACGAATGATTTTTATTTTGTTCATAAGATGAACGACCGTGCATGCTGTTGGGAATTGTATCCTAAGAGTCAATCGTCAGTATGTTGATGATTGAATTTTGTAAATAAATTGGTAAATTAATAAAGTATTATTTGGCATTATTTATCATTTCATTGTACATCTTCAAATGAACTCTTATATGATGAAGTCCTTAAGTCTTATTATATGATAAAAGAGGATTTATCTTCAAGTCCTTAAACCTGTTCGCGACCAAATGATATACTGTTACTAGGACGACAGCATTATCGAGTTTAGGTCGTTGTGTGACATATACATTGGTTGTCCTCTTAACTAAGAAGTATGGAGAAACTGATATGTCACACTGGTGAAGTGTAGGACTATATTTCACTGAACGTGACCAATTCCAGAATGCTCTGTTATCGAGAGATATTCTGAATAGATATGGGTAATGTGTCCCTCCGACCTGAGATCACCACGGTGACCAGCAAGCAACTCACTGTACTTTGATACCGGACTATCTGAGTTTCTAATTCAGTGACGGGAGGTTACTGAGGGCAGTCAAGTACTTGCAAAGTCGATGTGTGAGTCAAGATGGAATTGACCCCTTTTGGAAACATGATATAATGCTTTGTGTTTAATTTAGCAAAACCTTGGCAAGAGTAATCCTTGTGAGGAGTTATAGGATTTCTAAAGTTAATCACATAGAGGATGTACTTATTACAGAGTTGACAGTGAACTCTGAAGTCATCCTAAGCATTTGGAGTCATAGAGATGAATTATACGATAACCATAGTTCAAGGATTCTTGAATATTGCTTTGCAATCATTTGGCCTATCCGGACATCGCATTCCATTGCTAGATGGTCATTTCGATTAGTACAAAAAGTTGTTCTGATACTACCGGCTTAGGTTCGAACCTATGGGGTCACACGCATAGAAGTTTCTAGGTTGATCAAATGGCTGATTGATGATTAAGAACCATTCAGGGATAATTTGGTCAATTCGATTGACAAATTATCCTAAGCAAAAGTTGTATTAAAATAATTATTGAATTATTGGATGATTAATTAGCAATTAGATTGCTAATGAACTCAATTTGATTGAGTAATTGGGCTTAGGTTGAGCCAAATTGAATAGGATTCAATTTGGGCTGCACCAGGATTTGACCTAATTGGATTGGGTTCAACCCAAGTAGATTGAGCTTGACCTAGTTGATGGGACATGACCCAATTGGATTGGGCTTGATCCAAATCAATTAGAAGACCTTATTTAGTGAGGATTATGAGCCCAAATAATCAGAATTGGATAAGGAGAAGAATCCCTAAATTTTAGGAACCCATCCTTATCCTTCTTGGAAAAGAATGACACCTTAATTTATCCCCAAGATTTTCCACACTTATCCTATTTATTTTTGGCCAAAAATTGGCATGAGAAGAGAGGAGGCGTGGGCCTATATTTTCTATAAAAATGGTGCCTCAAATCTTCCTAAAAATATTTATTTGAATTTCCTAATTTGTAGGGATTGCATGGCGCATGAAATAGGATGGTCTGCGGCTGAATTTTGGATGCATGAATTCCTATCTTTTAGGATATGTTTATCTCCTCTTAGCTTACAAATCACTAGAATTTTTTGGAGATTTTATCAGCCAAATTAATTAGCCAAATTAGGTGTGAGGCGTGGGGGGGGTCTTTTGGCTATAAAAGACCCCCATGCCTAGGGTTCAAGATATACAATATTTAGAGGTTTCAAAAAATTTTGAAAAAATTTTCTGAGGGCCTCCATCCCTTCTTTTCCTTCTTCCTCACGTCCATCCTCCATCTCCTTGAAAAACAATCAAAGGCTGAGTGTTTTGAAGGGGAAAGCTTCAGCCACTACAGTGTTCGTGCGCAAGCTAGCACTTCCGCGGAAAACGATCTACCTAGGGCTTCGCATGAACAATCTATAAAGGTCGGATACGTGTGCGGCTGCAAAGCATGATCAAGGAGTCATCCAAGACCTCCAAGAAATCAGGTATGAGATTTGATCTCATTAAAGTTAAGATTAGATCTTAAATATGGTTGTTAAAATTTCAGGGTTGCTGGTTGCTGAAATTTCAGAATTGTATGTTAGACATATAATCATTGTTTCATGCTTTACATAAACATTTAAATCATGGTTCTTAATTTTGTTGAAGAGATCTGATCTCTAGCATACATGAAAATTAAATAGTTTTAATTTTTAAATGCTTTCGCTGTAATTTTTGAAAATAAATGCATGCAGCCCGCAAGGGTTCCTTTCATATGCATCTTTCGCTGCGATTTTATTTTCTGCAGCATGCACGGTTTCCCAACAAAAAGTATCTCATGCTTTTTAGACCATTCAAATTTCTAATTTGCTTTTATAAAACCAAGGGTACTGCAATCCCCAAGAAGTGCTTGATGAATTTACTAACATACTGGCATAGTCCCATGAAATTTTGCACCTCTGTCACTATCTTGGATCTAAGCTATTGATGATCTTCACCTTTTCTAGGCCAATTTTCAACTCGCCTCACCAAACACAAAGCATATTATACCAAAGGTTTCTTTATGGCACTTCTTACTATTCAGCTTTAGTTGGTTTTCTTGCAACACCTTCAAGACCTTTTTGTTGTATTTGACGTGACCTTAACATGTGTTGCTGTAGATTAGGATAACATTTAAATATATGATCATAAAGTCTTCAATGAAAGTTCACAGCACCTCATCCATCAATTTCATGGAGGTGGCAGAGGAATTGCACAAGCCAAATGACATTGGTAGCCTCTTGAATTTTAAACATTGATAATGGCTCTCCCATCTACATATACTGCTCGTTAGTCTAGACCATATCACTAAATCTCCCAAAGCTTTAGAGGATCAAAGTTTCAATACCAAATTGATCCAACCGTAGAAAATGAAGGAATTCCTTCAAACAACTCAACTCAAATATCTCAAAAAACTTTTAGAGAATAGAAAAATGCTGAAAGCAAGGTCTAGGTTCCCTCTTCTTTAACCGAGATCTCGACTAGATCTTTAGGCTAAGATATCAAAATCTTTCTAATATGATGAATCCAAAATTAACAAAAGAATAAACTTTCAATTATAAAATTTATTAAGTAAAAAAATGATTGAAAAATATCAATCAATATATTAATATTCTCTTTAGTTGCTAGGATCCCTTGATTCATAAATTTGTATTGGCAAAGATATTTAAGGTCAAGATCTATAATATGTTACAGTGATAGGGGTCTCATTCTGATAGCTACAAATCGAGATCTCAGGTGGGATGAAAACTCTGGTTTGTATAAACAAAAACATGAGAGTGAGAAAGAGATTTGATTAAAGGGTTGAATATTTGAAGATTTAAGAGAGCTCTAAGGATTTTAATTGCCTGATTACTAGATAAATGAACTAGATTTTGTACTTCTTCTGCTGGGTCTAATACTATTGAGATGTTAAAATTAGTCTGTATAATTGCTATAGCATATGAAGATGAGCAATTAGAATTCCCATATATTGCCTTATCGTATATTCGTATTCAATTATATCATAACATGCTCATGCTAAATCTATCTTTTTTTTCTTCTTGCTCCCTCAAAAGTTTCTATCATGAAAAGATAGAAAACTCTAAGCCTAGATAGATTTTGGGTGATAAAATCTATCACGCCTCAGATCTAGACCATGATGTGGTGGTGCTACTGTAGGGTATTGCCCATAATAACACAAAGCCCACAATAACAATTCATAAAGCATGATAAAATTAGTCCAATTTTATTTGGTAAATAAAGAGAAGTAGGTATAGAGCATCTAAATCCAACATTTAAATATTCTTAACCATATAGCCCCAAACTTTATAGACATAACTACACTTATTGATAGCTTGCAACTATACTTCAAGCTTTATTTTTTCATTTTTCATTTATTTATTCTTCTTCTCTTCTAGCAACCTTAATTATCTAAAAAAAGCATAAAGAGATAAATGAACTTTGCAGCTCAGTAAGTAACCATGTACAACCTTACCGAATAAAGCATAAATTTTTACATATTCAATACATCATTTAGAAAGTAAAATTATATTGTAAAATAAAATATTTCATAAACAAGATAACAAATTGTGTCATAGCAAACCCAATTATGTATGCACAAATCATGCATGTTCATAAAGCTGAAAATACAATTTAAAATATTCATGATCATCAAATATTCGTCATTATCCATACTTTTGTTTAAAGTAGTGCTCATAGATTTTTTACGCTACGGTCACTATAATCTGTGATAGGGTCATCTTCGTAATCGACAATATATTATAATTCATATTCATTACCAACTTTAGCCTGTTGGCAAAGGACTATTTTTCGATGGATGCTAGCTTCAGGTAAGGCTGCAAATGGGGTTGGTCGACCTGGGACCCGACCCAACCCGACCTGCGTAGACCCGACCCGACCCGAATTTTAGGACCCGCGGGTCCGAGTTGGGTCCGAAAATTGCATCCGAATCATTTTTTGAGTCGGGTCTGGATTTACCGAACGGACCTGACCTGACCAGAATGGACCCGGAGAGAGAGAGAGAGAGAGAGAGAGAGAGAGAGAGAGAGAGAGAGAGAGAGAAGCTCTAAGCGGAGTAGGATTCAAGTGTGGAAGGATAGCAACAAGCATAGGTTCACAGAAGCCAAAGGAACCTTGGCCCGTCAGCATTCTCTCTCGATTTATTACACTGCTGATACCTCTGGTGTCTTGGTAGCTGGCTTGTTTTTTTTTGCTTCTGTTTTTTGGTTTTTGTTTCTTTTAACTTTTGAGGCGAGAAAATAAGGGAACGGCCAGTTTTCTGCAATGGAATTGGATTTTGGAAGAAGGTCTGGGATTTTTTTGCCCTCGCGAGAGGGGAGCTAGGAGACACCAAGTTCCGTCCAATCAGTCATATAGATAAAAATGGTGTGATATGAAATTTGGCTCGTAGACCGGCTTAGTTAGTAAGTCACGGGTCATCTATTCTGACTGGAGGTCAGTCTTTCAAGTCATGGGTCACCCAGCACCTCATAATTATGATATGACCAAATTAGATTTGCCTAAATTCTTTCCCAAAAGTCCAAAAAAAATGGACCCAATTTGGATCTGAACCCGACCCGACTTGGATCCGGACCCGATCCGGACCTGACTCAGACCCGACCCGATCCGACCTAATCTTCAACCGGGTTGGGTCTGGGTCCAAAATTAGGATCCGGACAAAAAACCAGATCAGACCGGGGTCACTCAGGACCCGACCCGATCCGACCCATTTGCACCCCTAGCTTCAGGTGTCGATTGGCCTCCATTTCTGAAGGCGATCATAGCTATCTAAGAGCTCGTAAAATATTTCATATTTTTATAAATCATTCTTTTATAAATAGCTTGGAAATGCTAAATGGCATTGCAAAAATTTAAAATGCATAATCATGCTACATATATCATTTGTATGTAATTTTTCATAATATTAATTCATATGTAATTTATTTACAATAAAGTATTCAGTGAGGATGCTTGTAACAACTCAGGACCTCACCCAAAATAGCTAGCCGGAAGTTACTATTTGGGTTTCTTGATCCTGTATAAATACCCAAGATCTACCCAGCGAATAACCGATGTGGGACTAAACACACGCCCGCACGGATCCTCACGTACTCCCTCCGTTCAAGCCCTGACGTCCTCGTCAGGCTAAGGGTTCAAATCCATTCAAATCTAATCACAAACACCACGATCTGCTCATGGTTAGCCCAATGGATCTATGCTGCAGTGTCCCCTAGTCCACAGATTATGGGCCGGGTCCGCTCTGATACCACTCTGTCACGCCCCGAACCCAGCACCCGGGTCCGGTACGCGACCGGCCGCATGAGCCCTAGAGCAGTGCCCTAAAGATTGTTGCCCAAGGTGACAAGCCAAGAGGGGGGTGAATTGGTTTCTTTTAATTTTAACTATCTTACTTGTGTTAAATGATGAGTTAGTAAACTTAAACAAATCACAATACAAACAACAAGAAGTATAGTGGTTCGGTGCTCTCCTTAGCACCTACGTCCACTCCCCAAGCGACCCCTTGGGAATTCACTATAATCCCGCGGATTACAGTTGGATTGTTTTCCGGGCTCACAATCCAAAAACCTTTACACTTTGGTTTTCCGGGTTCACCAAAAACCTATGTTGGTTTTACGGGCTCACCAACGAACCTATGTTGGTTTTACGGGCTCACCAACGAACCTTTACAATTGGTTTTCCGGGTTCACCAATCAACCTATTCCGTTGGTTTTGCGGGCTAACCAACCAACCTTTACAAGTAGTTTAACAAATAAAGAAGAAGATTTAAACTCCTAGATGAGCAAATAAAATAATAATCTACAAAGAAGAGTTTAGAAAGTATTTATCGCTTGTAGTGACTTCTCTCTTCTTTGTCAAGGATGCTTCACTCTTCAAGGGAGGATGGAGCTCTTGATGACTCTTTGAATCTGCTCAACCCCTTTCTTTGATTCTTGAATGAAGCACTTGGATGAAGAAGATTAGGGCACTTTCTCTTTCTTGTGTACTCTTTGATATTCTTTGGAAAATGTTCTATCTGATGAATAGTGCCACTTTAAATAGTTTCCTACATCCATTGGACAAGCCCCAATGGTTAGAATTCAAAAACTAGCCGTTACTCACTGTTGGAGGACAAAAAGTACATCTGCAGAACTAGCCGTTATGCTTTCTGCCGTGTTTGGGTCGGCTCCAACTGTCCTTGGGTCGACCCACTTTCACTTGGGTCGACTCAAACATTTCTTGGGTCGACCCTCTCAGAAACACAGAAACTTGCAATTCAGCCTTCCTTCACTTGGGTCGACCCAACCTTTCTTTGGGTCGACTCAAGTTCAGTTGGGTCGACTCAACTTCTTCTTGGGTCGACCCTAACAGGATTTTCAGAGAATCTTTTCTGTCTCTGTTCTATTCTTGCCTTTGGATCGACCCACTCAGGGTTTGGGTCGACTCAAGCTTGGGTCGACTCAACTATATCTTGGGTCCGACCCTCTCAGTAATCCCAGAGAACCATTTTCTGAGTTGTTTGAGGATCTTTGATGTTTGGGTCGACTCATGCTTTCCTTGGGTCGACCCAACTCACTGTTCATTTGTGCCATTTTTGGCAGAAGTGTGCCAAATGCTTTTCTTGATGTGCCGGGGTCGACCCAATCATCCTTTGGGTCGACTCAATCCACACTTTGCTGCATCTCAAGGTTAGATTCATTCAAAAACAATGAAATGTATCTATATCAATTTATACAAATATACTGAGAGTAATAGACTTATAAATGAAGTATCGATTTAACTTATAACATACTCTAGATAATTGCTTGTTAATCATCAAAATAACACTATCATCCTCAATCTCCCCCTTTTTGATGATTACAAAATAAAGAGTATGAGCCTATTGATACTTATCTTAAAATCAGTTTTTGAAAGGGCTTAACTTGCTGAATTTCAGCTTTTCATATATAAGAGTGAAGTCTCCCCCTATATCATTCAAATGTTGCCAATTTGACTTTTTGAATTGCTCCCCCTTTCATTTATAATTCATTAAAGATGAAACTCCAAAAATTTGAGATAAAACATGAGTTTCAGGTTATGTATCGAGGTGTGAAAGGTGCGTGCCAAATTCTGAAATTCTATGTGCCAAATTCTGAAATTTGATAGAAATTTTTGACTTGATCATTTTCATTGTTGCAAATTGCTCCCCTTGGATGTATATGCTTTCCTATATGATTTTCAATTTGTTTTACAAGTTATTTCGTTATTTCTCCTTCTTTCTTTACTTCTCCTCTTATCACTCTATCTTTACTTCTCCCCTATTACTCTTTCTTTACTTCTCCCCCTTTTTGTTATCATCAAATAGATGCATGGGAAAAGACACAATAAATAACAAACATTCAAACTTCATTGATCAAAATAGGAACATTTTAGTACATTCATGCCCAAAAACAAAAACAAATACAATGTTCCTTAATCAAAGTTTAAAGATACATGATAAAAGCAAAATACATATGAGAACTAGATATCTAGCCTAGGCTCTAAACAGAAATGCTAATATCAGCCTAGGGAGTATCTAATGGCTGGGATCTAGTCCTCATCCTCCTAGTGTACGTGGCGAGGGGAGGTCGAGCCTGGTGAGACTGTGTCTGGCGTGGAGCACGACGAGCTGGATGACTCTGTGCCGATATCTCTGACTCAGCAGCCTGTGGCACAGATGGTCCATGGGTCTCTCTCTCTCCGGAGTGCTCCTATCTGCTGCCTCAGATCACTGATCTCAGCAGACATGATGTCCAGTCGGCTCGTCAGCCCATCAGTAATAGTCCTCGCCTGAGCTGACATACTATCTAATCTGCTCGTCAGCCCGTCAGTGATAGTCCTCGCCTGAGCTGACATGATCTCAGTCATCCTACTCCAGAACTCATCTGTATCTCTCGGAGGAACAGATGACGATGGTCCAGCCTCGAAGGTGCAGTAGGATGATCCATATGCTCCTCATCCTCAGGGATAGGGTCTCCATATCTGGTGCATCACCTCTGGTGCCTCACCCTGAATCCCTGCTCCAGTATTAATCCACTGCCCGTTCACTTTCTCATATCCCATGCGTATAAGTGTCCGTGCAGTGTATGTGTCAGTATGAAGCAGACTCCTGGATGCCTCCCCCTCGACAGATATACCGTGCTGTCGAAAAATCAAAGTGAGTATCATACCATAAGGTAGTGATACTCTGGAGTTGCAGATCACTTTCCTCATCTGCTTCAGTATCATGGCCGGGAGATTCAGGGGAATACCCTGAATAATATACTCCATCACTACTAGATCTCGCTCTGTGATGAGATCGAATCTCCCGCTCTTTGGAAATAAAATTCTATTTATGATACTGAGCAATAATCTCATTTCAGCAGATAAAGAGCTTGCTATTACCTTTTCTGAGAAGTCAAAGTCCTCATTTTCCATAATCAACTGCAGAGCTCTCATTCTTGTTTTCTGGCTTTTCCGGAGTGGCTCCTTCGCAGGGAAGATGAAGTAGCTCACTCAAACTCTCCTCGGAAACTCGAACCCTACTCCTCGAACTTCCGAAACAAGCCCTCCCATTCCAGTTTTAAGGAAGGCATAGAACTCCCGAACTAATCCGGGGTAGATCATCACATCTAGGGAGCAAAGATACTCCCAACCTTGCCTTTGGATCCATTCCCTCAACCTAAACCCTTCTTGATCAAAGAACTCGGAATGGATCCTTCTCCCCGTTGTAACCGGTCTCCCCGCAAATCTTGCAAGTATAACTGAGGGGGAGAGGAGGAGGTGGCTCCGCACGTGCCTCACGTTGTGGAGACACTGTAGATGGCTCCGTAGGTTGCCTTTCCTCACGTTTGGATCCGTGAGACTCTTCCGGATCTCTTGGCTACGGCTCTTTTGGGTCCCATTTCTCCAAGATCTTAAGGTAATCTACTGTTTGGAGGAGTTTGGAGGAGTTTGGAGAGTGGGGATTAGAGTATTCAGAAGAGGACAAGGGCAAACAGTGCCCTAATAGTGCTCTCCGGGTCCCCCTTTTAACAGTGGGGTCCCGACGTTGGGTCGACTCAAGAAATTTCTTGGGTCGACTCAACGTTGGGTCGACCCTATTCTGGGTTGGGTCGACCCAAGTGCAGAATTTTTCTTTTCTCTTCCTTTTTGCTTCTAAAAATTTTCTTGCTTCCAATCCTTATAAATTCTTTCTGGGACAATGATACATGAGTAAGGAATCTATAGATAACAAGTTTGACTCATGTTTCATGGGTTTTTAGAAATTGGAGGAATGTATCATGAGACTACTTGCTCCCTTTTATATTTCTTCAATAAAAAGGATCACATATGCCTAATTCCCTCCTTAGCGTGCAGAATCTATCTTCACTCAAGGTTTTGTAAATATGTCGGCTAATTGTTTTCAGTGCATATATGTCAATACATATGTTTCCATTTTGCACATGATCCCTAATAAAATGATACCTTATTTCTATGTGTTTGGCTTTAGAATGCTGAACTGGATTTTTAGTAAGATTGATGGCACTAGTATTATCACACTTAATAGGAATATTATCTAGCTTAACTCCATAGTCCTCTAGTTGTTGCTTAAGCCATAGTACTTGAGCACAACAACTACCAGCAGCTATATATTCAGCTTCAGCTGTGACAGTGCCACTGAATTCTGCTTTTTGCTAAACCATGATACTAAGTTATTTCCTAAGAATTGACATGTGCCACTTGTGCTCTTCCTATCTAATTTGCATCCGGCAAAATCAGCATCTGAATATGCAAGCAAATCTAGACAGGAGTCTCTTGAGTACCATAATCCTATATTGGTAGTTCCTCTTAAATATCTAAGGATTCTTTTAACAGCACTTAAATGTGACTCCTTAGGATCCGATTGGTATCTAGCACATATTCCTACACTAAATACGATGTCGGTCTACTAGCAGTAAGGTAGAGCAAGGATCCAATTAGTCCTCTATAAAGCTTAATATCAATACTCTTCCCTTTTTCATCTTTGTCTAGCTTACTAGTAGGATTCATTGGAGTGCCTACTCCCTTATGATTTTCATTCCCAAACTTCTTTAGTATTTCCTTTGTATACTTAGTTTGATGAATGAAAATGCCTTCCTTAGTTTGTTTGATTTGTAATCCTAGAAAGAAACTTAGTTCTCCCATCAAACTCATTTCGAATTCTCCATGCATTAAATCAGCAAATTCTTTGCAAAGAGTATCATTTGTGGCACCAAAGATTATGTCATCTACATATATTTGTACCACTAATAGATTTTTGTCCTTTCTTTTGAGAAATAGTGTTTTATCTACATTTCCTCTACTAAAGTCATTATTAAGCAGAAATTTGCTTAATCGATCATACCAAGCCCTAGGTGCTTGCTTTAATCCATATAATGCCTTATGTAGTTTAAACACATGATTTGGCAATTCATGATTCTCAAAACCAGGAGGTTGTTCTACATATACTTCCTCCTCAATAAAACCATTTAAGAATGCACTCTTCACATCCATTTGATACAATTTGAAATCCATGAAACATGCAAATGCTAGAAGTAATCTAATAGCCTCTAATCTAGCTACAGGAGCAAATGTTTCATCAAAATCTATTCCTTCTTCTTGATTGTATCCCTTAGCTACAAGTCTAGCCTTATTTCTTATAACTAATCCATTTTCATCTAATTTATTTCTAAATATCCATTTTGTTCCAATTACTGAGTTATGCTTTGGTCTTTCAGTTAATGTCCATACATTACTTCTTTTAATTGATTTAATTCTTCTTGCATGGCATTTATCCAATTAGTATCTTTTTCAGCTTCTTCATAAGTCTTAGGTTCTAATTGTGAAACAAAAGCAAGATAATCATTTAAATTTCTAAGAGATGATCGAGTTCTTACCCCTTGAGATGGATCACCAATGATTAAGTCTTTAGGGTGTCCATATGCATACCTCCATTCCTTTGGCAAGTTTGGATTGTGGTGGCACGCAATCATCTCCCTTATCTTGAATTGGCACGTCATCAATATTCAACTTTTCAAAGTCGATAATTCCTGTATCATCATCAACAATATTTTCTTTCCTAGCAGACTCACTATCAGACTCCATCAAATATAATATTGACTGACTCTTCCACTACTAGAGTTCTTTTATTGAAATACTCTGTATGCCCTGCTAGATGTGGAGTATCCTAAGAAGATACCTTCATCTGACTTGGAATCAAATTTACTTAGATCCTTCTTGCCATTGTTTAAGATGAAACATCTACATCCAAATACTTTAAGATATTAGCAGTTGGTTTCTTATTCTTCCAAAGTTCATAAGGATGTTTTCTTGGTTATTGGTCCGTATTAAAAACTCGATTTAGAATATGGCAAAGCAGTGCTTATAGCTTCAGCCCAAAAGTACTTTGAAGATTTGACTCACACAACATCGTGCGTGCCATTTCTGCCAATGTCCTATTTTTCCTTTCACAATCCCATTTTGTTGAGGCGTTCTTTGGTGCTGAAAATTGATGTGAAATACCATTTTAGTACAAAATTCTTCAAAGTGTTGATTTTCAAATCAGTACCATGATCACTTCGAATTGCTACTAAGGTGAGTTTCTTTTCATTTATGATATTATTATATAGTTCCAAAAATGAAACCCATGTATATCTGAAAAATCATCAACAATAACTAGTCCATACTTCTTCCCTCCTAGACTCGCAGTTCTAGTGGGTCCAAATAATCCATGTGTATAAGTTCAAAAAGGCCTAGTTGTTGATACTATATTCTTTGATTTGAAAGATGATTTAGTTTGTTTTCCCAATAAACATGGTCCACAGATTTTGTCCTTTTCAAAAATCAATTTTGGCACATCCTTTATCAATTCCTTCTTGACTAGTTTTGAGATTAATTCCATACTAGCATGTCCTAGTCTACGATGCCAAAGCCAACTTGTTTCATTTTTTTTTCTTCATTAGTAATTAAGCATAATCCATTTTTCTTGCCTAAATCATGAAGATCTACCAAGTAAATATTTCTTTGCCTTTGTCCTACAAGTACAATGCTATTATCTTTAGGATTTGTGATTATGCATACAGATGCTTCAAATGTGACTTTAAACCCTTTATCACAAATTGACTTATGCTAAGCAGATTATGTTTCAATCCCTTAACAAATAAGATATTTTCTATAAAAATAGATGGAGTAATGAAAATTTTACCCTTTCCAATGATATGCCCTTTACCATTGTCTCCATAGGTTACTACTCCACCCTTCTTTGATTCCAAAGTGACAAATTGATCTACGTCACCTGGTCATGTGTCTTGAACAGCCGCTATCTAGATACTATCGTTTTTCCACTTTATCAGCTGCAAGACACCCCTGCAATAAAGATCAAGAAAGAGCTTTAGGTACCCAAAACTATGTTGGGTCCTTTAGGGTTAGTACTTGATGTTCCTTTTGGAACCCAAACTTTCTTGAATTTAATCTTTTGATTATTTCTTAATTTATTTTGACTGGACTTTCTATAGTTACATTCATATGCTCTATGTCCTAATTTATTGCAGCAATGACAAGTAATATTTTCACTTTTAGCTTTTACAAAAATGTTCTTTAAGAATTTTTGTTTCCTATTTGTTTTATATCCTAATCCAGCCTTATCATATACAGCTTTTTGACTATCAGAATCATATTTAATTTGGTAGAACTAAGTGTAAATTTATCTACCAAGAATTTATATTTTTCAGCATCTTCTTTTAACTTGATATTTTCAGCAATTAGATTCTTGGTTTCATTTGTAAGTTTCCTACTTAATGTTTCGTAGTTATGAGACAGTTTTAACTTATCTTTGATAAGAGATTGATTTTCTTCTTTTAGAACTTTATTTTATTGATTAGTTTTTTATGTTCTTCTATGAGTTCTAAAAATGCATCATGTAATTCAATGAACAGTAAAATCACAGTCAAGTTCAGAATCTACCTCATCGTCATTGGCCATATGACACATTTGGGCCGTCTCTTGATGATCTTCCTCTTCAGAACTGACTCCTCACTTTCACTCTATTCAGCCATGAAGTTCTTCTTTTTCAGTTTTCTTGCAATCCATTTCAAATTTGGGCAATCTATCTTATAATTGCCGAGTTTGTTACACTCATAAGCAAATAGGCAGTTTCTTTTTCCTTTTCTTTGTCCTTACCCTTTTCTTTGCTTGAGCTACCTTGAGGAAGGGTTTTCTTCTATAAAATCTATTCCTTACCTCTCATAAATTTTCTGAATTTTCTTCCAAGCATAGCCATCCTTCTTCATCAAATTCATCATCATCATCTGAATCTTCCGATTCAGTTTGTTGTTTAGGGGTGGTAGTCTTTAGGGCAATGGGCTTTCTTCTCTTAACCTCATCTTTTGAATTTTGCCCTCATTGTCAACTCATGGGTCATGAGTGATCCTAGAAGCTCCTCTAATTGCAGTGTGTTGAGGTCCTTAGCTTCCTGAATTGCGGTAACCTTGTCCTCCCAAATTCTTGGTAGAGACCTGAGAATTTTTTCGCACCAATTCAGAGTTAGTGTAAGACTTTCCCAAACTCTTAAGCCCATTTATAATTTCAGTAAAACGAGTAAACATATCAGTTATGGACTCAGTAGATTCCATTTTAACAATTCATACTTGTGTACTAATATGTTTATTTTTGACTCCTTAACTTGATTAGTCCCTTCATGAGTGACCTCAAGTTTGTCCCAATTTCTTTAGCAGAGATGTAAGTAGATATTCTATTAAATTCACTTACATCTAATGAGCAATAAAGTACATTTATAGCTTTAGCATTTAACTGTGCCAATCTTCTATCACTTTCATTCCAATCCATTTCTGGTTTGGGTATGATAGTGCCCTCTATATTAAGTGTGGGTGTGTGAGGTCTCTAGTAATGATGTACCATAATTCATAATCTGAAGCTTGAATGAATATCCTCATCCTAGCTTTCCAATATGTGTAGTTTGTGCCATTAAATAGAGGTGGTCTATTTGTGGATTGCCCCTCACTCATAGAACATCTCACTTGGGTTGTCATGATCTTTAACTCTTGATTGTGAGATCAATGAGTACTATTGGAGCACCTTGCTCTGATACCACTTGTTGCCCAAGGTGACAAGCCAAGAAGGGGGGGGTGAATTGGTTTCTTTTAATTTTAAACTATCTTACTTGTGTTAAATGAAGAGTTAGTAAACTTAAACAAATCACAATACAAACAACAAGAAGTATAGTGGTTCGGTGTTCTCCTTAGCATCTACGTCCACTCCCAAGCGACCCCTTGGGAATTCACTATAATTTCGCGGATTAACAGTTGGATTGTTTTCCGGGGCTCACAATCCAAAAACCTTTACACCTTGATTTTTCGGGTTCACCAAAAACCTATGTTGGTTTTACGGGCTCACCAACGAACCTTATATTGGTTTTACGGGCTCACCAACGAACATTTACAATTGGTTTTCCGGGTTCACCAATCAACCTATTCCGTTGGTTTTGCGGCTAACCAAACCAACCTTTACAAGTAGTTTAACAAAATAAAGGAAGAAGATTTAAACTCCTAGATGAGCAAATAAAACAATATAATCTACAAAGAAGAGTTTAGAAAGTATTTATCGCTTGTAGTGACTTCTCTCTTCTTTGTCAAGGATGCTTCACTTCTTCAAGGGAGGATGGAGATCTTGATGACTCTTTGAATCTGCTCAACCTCTTTCTTTGATTCTTGAATGAAGCACTTGGATCAAGAAGATTAGGGCACTTTCTCTTTCCTTGTGTACTCTTGGATATTCTTTGGAAAAAAGATGTTCTATCTGATGAATAGTGCCACTTTTAATAGTTTCCTACATCCATTGGACAAGCCCCAATGGTTAGAATTCAAAAACTAGCCGTTACTCACTTTTGGAAGGACAAAAAGTACATCTGCAGAACTAGCCATTTATGCTTCTGCCCGTGTTTGGGTCGGCTCAACCTGTCCTTGGGGTCGACCCAACTTTCACTTGGGTCGACTCAAACATTCCTTGGGTCGACCCTCTCAGAAACACAGAAAACTTGCAATTCAGCCTTCCTTCACTTGGGTCGACCCAACCTTTCTTTGGGTCGACTCAAGGTTCAGTTGGGTCGACTCAACTTCTTCTTGGGTCGACCCTAACAGGGTTTCCAGAGAACCTTTTCTGTCTTCTGTTCTGCCTTGCCTTTGGGTCAACCCACTCAGGGTTTGGGTCGACTCAAGCTTGGGTCGACTCAACTATATCTTGGGTCGACCCTCTCAGTAAATCCAGAGAACCATTTTCTGAGTTGTTTGAGGATCTTGATGTTTGGGTCGACTCATGCTTTCCTTGGGTCGACCCAACTCACTGTTCATTTGTGCTATTTTTGCAGAAGTGTGCCAAATGCTTTCTTGATGTGCCGGGGTCGACCCAATCATCCTTTGGGTTGACTCAATCCACACTTTGCTGCATCTCAAGGTTAGATTTATTCAAATAAACAATAAAATGTATCTATATCAATTTATACAAATATACTGAGAGTAATAGACTTATAAATGAAGTATCGATTTAACTTATAACATACTCTAGATAATTGCTTGTTAATCATCAAAATAACACTATCATCCTCAAAGATCATGCAAGGGCCTAAGATGAACAAAAATCCAATAAATCCACAACTAATTTAGTAATTCAAATAGACAAATCCGACATGCCCAAATAAACACATTAGTTCAATTACAATATCTTCAAATGTTCATCGACATCAAAGAAGGATAAACAAACTAACTAACTAATGACTCTCATACTCGCACTCTGCGCTCATCCCATCCATGTCTATGCATCCTGCAACTCTAAAAAAAAAAAAAAGAAGAAGGGGGGTGAGCTTTACAGCCCAGTAAGAATCCCTACACATCCATACCAACACAATAATAATAAGAATTTGAAAACCACGACAAATCGATGCACATTTTCTGAAATCATAAGTAGTTTCCAAAAGACTCAAATAATCAATATAATTATGTACATCAAACATCAATGAAAGTCCAGCCACACAAGAATGATATTATATATAATAGCTTATAAATCATTATGACTGTTTTCAATGCTTTTTCTTTCCATTCTATGTTAACTTGATCCGGATCAATTATCTTTCCGACTTTGGGCTACATCCCAGTCACGTTTCCGGCCCGTGACGGGGCAATCAATAGTATCACATTTCCGGCCTGTGTTGGGGCAATCGATAGTATCACATTTTCAGCCTGTGACGAGGCAATCGATAATATCACATTTCTAGCCTGTGATGGGGCAATCAATAATAACGAGATAAGCCCAAAGTCCCCTGTTCATTTAATCAATTCACAAACACACATCCATTCCCTTTTCCACTTTATTTCCGGCCTAGACTAACCATGGTCACGTTTCCGGCCCGTGACAGGGCAATCACTATAACATGGTTAGTCCATACCATCACATCCATAAATTCAATTATGCAGGTATAAGTTATACACATACAGGCATCCATCACACTACCAACCACAAGCCAACACGATCAAAATATAATTAAATATAAAACTATTTTGCTTTGTCTGGATCATAGCATATCAAACATATATAGTGCAAAAATATGTATATCATGTAGGATTGGCGTACAAGGATTCTTACCCCTTGTTGTAAAACTTAGATAGACTAATCACCCGCCCTCACGGCGATCTAGGAACTGGGATGCGCAGAACTTCGCTCAACGTCCTTTCGTCCAATAGATTGTTCTCCTACAGAACCAAGACAATATTAAAAATTATCCAAGATATCTGACAACCCAAAACTCTCTATGGATCCTCTCAAGGGTCTACAAGTATCTAGTACCCCAAGACTAACCAACAATCCATGATCTCCCTGAATTAAACTAGAGAGAAAATAGACTAATAAGAGACAGCAACTAGAGAGAGAAGATAAATAACCAACACTCTCTCTCTCTCTCCCTCTCTTCCTTCCTCCTTCCCGTCAATAAAATAGCAAAGAAGAAACTCTCTCTCTCTCCCTCTCTTCCTTCCTGATAGAAAGGGGGAGGGTGCTCGGCAGGCGACCCACGGCCGGCGACGCCCCATGGTCGTCGGCCTGTGGTGGTGCCGGCAGTGCGCCACGGCCGGCGACGGCCAGCTGGAATGAAAGAGGAAAAGCAAACCAAAAATTGGGGAGTTTGGTTCACATCGATCCGGCGGCTTGCCAGCCGGATTTCCAAGGAAATAGTGGCCCACGGCCAAAAAGAGAGGAAGGAGAGGGACCTCACCTCGCCTCCGATGAGCTCCTCCGACAAGCCCGACGGCGAACAACCCAAGCTTCTTACGGATCTCCCTTTTTTTTTCTTTTTTTTTCTTGGAAAAGCTCTCAGTTGATGCCCTAGGAGGAGATGAATAGATTCTTTTATAGATGGAGTTTGATGCAAATTAGGTAGGATTTGATCCCGTCTCCCTCTCCCTTTTTTTTTTGTTTCCTCTTCCGATGGATTCGGGGGAGTTCGGTGAAGGAGGAGAGGAAGACTCCTCCTCTGCCTCACGGCTAAACAGCCGGGGCCCTTAGGCCAGCCCGAGCACAGTGGCCTAGGGTTAGCCCAAGCCCAAATAAAAAAAAATATGGGTTCTTACATTCTTCCCTCCTAAAAAAAAATTTCGTCCTCGAAATTAGCATACCTGAGGTTTCAAATAGTTGTGTGTGCTTGACCTTCATCTCTTTTTCGAGCTCTCAGGTAGCCTCTCTTTCCGTATGATTGTTTTATTGCACCTTCACAAAAGGAATGGTTTGATGTCGTAGTACCTGATCTTTTCTGTCCACAATTTGTATCGGGAACTCCTCATAGGTCAAATCCTCATGAAGATGTAACGGCTCATATGCTACCACATGACTTAGGTCTGGGACATATTTCTTTAACATTGACACATGAAAAATATTGCGCATACTAAATAAAGCCAGTGGTGAAGCCAGTCGATGTGCCACCTCTCCAACCTTGTCCAAATCTCAAACGGACCAACATACTTAGAGCTCAATTTACCACGAACCCTAAATCTCATACTCCCTTAGCGGGTGACACTCTCAAAAAAAAAAAAAACATGATCCCCAATTTAAAATTTTAGTTTTTTTTTCCTCCTATTATCAGCATAACTCTTTTGACGACTCTAAGCTGTACGAAGTCGTTCTCTGATCACTTGCACCTTATCTATGGTCTGTTGTACTATCTCTGGGCCTAATAATTTTCTCTCGCCCACATCATCCCAACAAATAGGAGATCCATGTTAAAACATTCCAAGTCTAAGACCAACCATGAAATCATCAACTGTTAATGCTAAATTTAAGATGCCCAAAATTCTTCCAAAATTTATCAATAATAGAAGAACCCACTGGTGATAATTACATAGCTACCTCTAGATCATTCATAGAATCAACAACATTCTCCTCTACTGGAAACTAACTCAAGTGTTCCATCATAATACCTTTTAGATCAAATATTAATATCCTTAACCAGTTTCAAAATAACTCAAACCACCACACTTCTGCTGCGCACTCTGATTTAATCCATTAAATACTCTAAAGCCTCTAAATGATTTATGACTGAAATATCACTTTGCACTAAGAGTAAGAAAGTCCAAATTTCAAAACATTAATTGAGCAGAACCTCCAATCTCCTTGTCCTCAATTTATGTAGAGTATACTAACCATAACTAACCCTTAAGCCATTAATCAAGTTTAAGGTCACTACATGATCTTCACAACCGTTTTAGAATTCAAAATATCTAGGTTTAATTTAAAATAAGTTAATCTTAGATTTTCTCAGCAATTCGATTAGACAATCTATATTGATCTTCTTTTCAAAAAGATTTACTTCAAATTCAATGGGTTAGAAGTCATTGAGCCAATACACTATGATTATAAATTAACTCTATCGATCTCCAGATCTTTCTTCACCAAGATTCTTAACATCCATCAGCAATGCTATATATGATAATTCATGTAAGCATCTCATGACCCAAGCCTCTACTCAATATGACATTTATTAGTGGCTTTATCAACAATGATAAAAGATCCTGCTCAAATCTTAAACCTAGGCTTGAGTTTTAAATTTAACACATCAAATAGTCTTCTACAATTATAAGTAAAATCCAGTAGCCCAATCCAAACATGAGAATTCAAATAATTAGAATTCCCCCGTCAATATGCATACTCTATGGCCTCAAAATAATCAAATACATCAATCGGAAATAGACCTATTTGTAATATCCAACATGCCAATACCAGATATAATCCACACACATATTCAACTTCGAAGAACATTCCTTTCAATATTATGAAATCTTCTTAGCTCACTTCAATACTATGGAAGATCTACGTATAAATCTCACTCTAATAATTAGCAGCAAAATCAAAAGTACAATCACATTAAAATCTGTATCAAGTTTGAACTTTCAAGTCATTTAAATAATATATGAGCATGGTATAACCGATATGCCATTGTTGACCTTCCTACACTTATCTTAGGTCAAACCTCTCTTATCATGATCAAAGACAATTTATACTTTCCTTCCACACTCATCAAAAACCAAATCCGATGCATACATTTTATCACAATGCCCAGTGATCTTACATCTTAAGCACTGAATTTAATTGTCATGTTCCAAGTGATCATAACCTTAAGCTATGATATATTTCTGTCACAATACCTAGTGATCTTAAACATATACTCAGATTTCGATTTGTCACTATCCCCAATTATCTTAAACGTCAAACTTTAATGCCACTAAGGCCACAGTCCTTAGTGGTCTTAAACCTTAGATTATAATATCATTTCTGTTACAATCTCAAATGCTTATAAACCAAGGCTCTGATAGTTTTTCTATCATAATTTCTCACTCACACTCATCTGAACCTGAACCTTAGGATACCTTAACCTTAAGCTCTGATACCACTCTGTCACTCCCCGAACCCAGCACTAGGGTCCGGTACGCGACCGGCCGCATGAGCCCTAGAGTAGTGCCCTAAAGATCATGCAAGGCCTAAGATGAACAAAAATCCAATAAATCCACAACTAATTTAGTAATTCAAATAGACAAATCCGACATGCCCAAATAAACACATTAGTTCAATTACAATATCTTCAAATGTTCATCGAAATCATAAGCAGTTTCCAAAAGACTCAAATAATCAATATAATTATGTACATCAAACATCAATGAAAGTCCATCCACACAAGAATGATATTATATATAATAGCTTATAAATCATTATGACTGTTTTCAATGCTTTTTCTTTCCATTCTATGTTAACTTGATCCGGATCAATTATCTTTCCGACTTTGGGCTACATCCCGGTCACGTTTCCGGCCCGTGACAGGGCAATCAATAGTATCACATTTCCAGCCTGTGATGGGGCAATCGATAGTGTCACATTTCCAGCCTGTGACGGGGCAATCAATAGTATCACATTTCCGACCTGTGATGGGGCAATCGATAGTATCACATTTTCAGCCTGTGACGGGGCAATCGATAATATCACATTTTCAGCCTGTGATGGGGCAATCAATAATAACGAGATAAGCCCAAAGTCCCTGTTCATTTAATCAATTCACAAACACACATCCATTCCCTTTTCCACTTTATTTCCGGCCTAAACTAACCATGGTCACGTTTCCGGCCCGGGTGTGAGGCCCAATAGTTCCACATCGGAAAGACTCGTTCTAGAGCCTGGGCATATGAGGCGGGTGTCTCCTAATCCTGCAGACGCGTTTTGGGTGGAAAACAAAACCGGGGAGGGGTGAAGGATGCTTGCGTGAAGCCCCAGAACCGGACAATATCTAGCAGGGGAGCCTCGTGTTCCTCCCTCATGTGGCCCCCATGTGGGCACTAGGTGCCTCACGTGCCTCGCAGAGGCGGGGGCGTGACATTTGGTATCAGAGCCGAGGACGGCTCTTGTCCGATGGTGGAAAGGGTGTGAGGCCCAATAGTCCCACATCGGAAAGACTCGTTCTAGAGCCTGGGCATATGAGGCGGGTGTCTCCTAATCCTGCAGACGCGTTTTGCGTGGAAAACAAAACCGGGGAGGGGTGAAGGACGCTTGCATGAAGCCCCAGAACCGGACAATATCCGACAGGAGAGCCTCGTATTCTGCCCTCATGTGGCCCCCACGTGGGCACTAGGTGCCTCACGTGCCTCGCAGAGGCGGGGGCGTGACATTTGGTATCAGAGCCGAGGACGGCTCTTGTCCGATGGTGGAAAGGGTGTGAGGCCCAATAGTCCCACATCGGAAAGACTCGTTCTAGAGCCTGGGCATATGAGGCGGGTGTCTCCTAATCCTGCAGACGCATTTTGCATGGAAAACAAAACCGGAGAGGGGTGAAGGACGCTTGCGTGAAGCCCCAGAACCGGACAATATCTGGCAGGGGAGCCTTGTGTTCCCCCCTCATGTGGCCCCCACGTGGGCACTAGGTGCCTCACGTGCCTCGCAGAGGCGGGGGCGTGACATTGGATTGGCGTACAAGGATTCTTACCCCTTGTTGTAAAACTTAGATAGACTAATCACCCGCCCTCACGGCGATCTAGGAACTGGGATGCGCAGAACTTCGCTCAACGTCCTTTCGTCCAATAGATTGTTCTCCTACAGAACCAAGACAATATTAAAAATTACCCAAGATATCTGACAACCCAAAACTCTCTATGGATCCTCTCAAGGGTCTACAAGTATCTAGTATCCCAAGACTAACCAACAATCCATGATCTCCCTGAATTAAACTAGAGAGAAAATAGACTAATAAGAGACAGCAACTAGAGAGAGAAGATAAAATAACCAACACTCTCTCTCTCTCCCTCTCTTCCTTCCTCCTGCCCGTCAATAAAATAGCAAAGAAGAAACTCTCTCTCTCTCCCTCTCTTCCTTCCTGATAGAAAGGGGGAGGGTGCTCGGCAGGCGACCCACGGCCGGCGACGCCCCATGGTCGTCGGCCTGTGGTGGTGCCGGCAGTGCGCCACGGCCGGCGACGGCCAGCTGGAATGAAAGAGGAAAAGCAAACCAAAAACAGGGGAGTTTGGTTCACATCGATCCGACGGCTTGCCGGCCGGATTCCCAAGGAAATAGTGGCCCACGGCCAAAAGAGAGGAAGGAGAGGGACCTCACCTCGCCTCCGATGAGCTCCTCCGACAAGCCCGACGGCGAACAACCCAAGCTTCTTACGGATCTCCCTTTTTTTTTCTTTTTTTTTCTTGGAAAAGCTCTCGGTTGATGCCCTAGGAGGAGATGAATAGATTCTTTTATAGATGGAGTTTGATGCAAATTAGGTAGGATTTGATCCCGTCTCCCTCTCCCTTTTTTTTTTGTTTCCTCTTCCGATGGATTCGGGGGAGTTCGGTGAAGGAGGAGAGGAAGACTCCTCCTCTGCCTCACGGCTAAACAGCCGGGGCCCTTAGGCCGGCCCGAGCGCAGTGGCCTAGGGTTAGCCCAAGCCCAAATAAAAAAAAAATATGGGTTCTTACAATGCTATTTGGCCAAAAATATGAAATATTTACAATCATATGCTTGATCCTAAATTTTAAGAAAATACAAGATCCATCATGTCAAATATAATTTATAATTTCATACCTAAAATTGATCGATAATTTGAAATTAATAAGATTTGTGCTAGGATCACTTATCTCTATTCATCTAAAGATCACTAGGTTTAGTTGGACAAATCTGTTGCACCTATTAAAGTACTTAAAAAGAATAAATTACTTGCTATTCACTAGTGAAAATTAAAATTATAAATTAAAAACCCTTAAGCAATTCAAAATGAACTTGAACAAGCTTCAAGTTCCGACTAGATAAATTGGACTAGGATCTATAAATTAGGTAGAGAGAGAATGGTTGCACCAAATATGAGACCTCTCTCTTGATTTTTTTTCTCTTTTATTTATTTATTTAATTTTTCTCTATCATTTTTTTTGTTCTCTCTCTTTCTTCTTTTTCCTTCTCTTTTTCTCTTTCTTTTCTTCTTTATTTTTCTTTCTTTCTTTTTCATCACTTTCCCCTAATCTTCATCGCGAAATAGGAGGGGGAAGGGCGAGAGGTAAGTGGTCTTTCCCTTGTCTTTTTCTTCTTCTTCTTCTTCCTTGTTTCTTATCCAGGCAACCCTCGGCTGGATTCCGGATATTGTCGGGTCGATCGGAGGAAGGGGAGATAGGGGAGGAGATGGAAGACCTTACTTTGCTTCGAGGAGGCATTGCTGTTGCGATTCTGATGGTATGAAGATAGGGCATGATGAGTTCGAGTAGAGGAAGGAAGAAGGGAAGGGAGAAAGGGAGGGAGAAGAGAAGGGAGGAAGATGAAGGAGGATGAAGGCTTGGTGATCTTGGCAAACGGAGAGGGAGGACACTGCGGATTCCGCGATCTCCTCGTGCTTTCCTTTCAAAATTGGAGCTCACTAACGAGGAGAATCCACCGGAAAGGAAAGAAGAGGGGCATGGCTCCAGCGACGTTGCACGACCCTGCCCTCTCTTGTGGTGAGGATCACGGCCAGCTGGGTTGATTTCCACCCAACTAGTCCACAAGCAAAAATAGGGTGTCAAAAAATCAATGTCTCCCTTTTGCCCATTACATATAATCATCCATTAGAATGTTGATTGTCATCATATATTTCATCAAAATATGATGTTCATATTTTAATTCCAAGATTAATTAAGATTTTTTATTTTGATAATTATTGTTGCCCAGTAGATGCAGTGTAAGAGGGGGGATGAATTGGACTTTTCAAAAACTTTTCTTCTAAGTACAATGGAATTAAACAATTCTTAAGTAAATGACTAAAATATAAATGCAATAAACAAAGTAAGCAATGCACACACACAAACATAAAGATTTTATAGTGGTTCAGTGCCACCCTGCACCTACATCCACTCCTCAAGATCTCTTGGAAATTTTCACTATAATTCTTTCTGAGTACAGTGCGGTTGTTTAACGAGTTCACAACCCAACTCATTATTTTTTCGGGATCACAACGAACACAATTGTTTTTTTTTTCAAAGGCTCACCAACTAAAATCTCTACATCGTTTGTTTTTCGGGCTCACAAACAATCCAGTTGGTTTTTTTCCAAAGGCTCACCAACTAAAACCTCTACACCATTTGTTTTCCCGGGCTCACAAATAACCTAGTTGGTTTTTTCCAAGGCACACCAACCAAAATATTTTTTCTTGTTGAATCTCCCTAATTCAACAACTTCCAATTTAGGTTTGGAAGAACCTTTACAAGTGCAAGAATTGAAGAAATTAAAGCACACTAGAGTTAAGCTCAAGATATAAAACACAAATGAAAAAGAGCAAAACTTGGATTGGTGAGGTGGTTGATCTTTGAAGCTCTTCACCAATTTGTTGAGGTTGAGAATATGATCTTAAGGCTCTTAGTGTATGCTCTGATTGATCCTAACTTGAATAGCTCACTTCTTGTTCATATGTTTGACCCTTTTTATGGATTTTGGCATTATGCTCTCTCTTTTAAGGTTCTTGAAAGATTTGATCTTGTGGAGCACTCTAACTTCTTGTTTGATGGTGTTTCTATGAATTTATAGCCTTAAGAACATGTGGGAAGCTTCTTTTAGCCGATAGAGATGAAATAGAGCCGTTGGGAGTGGAAAACTAGCCGTTATGGCTGTCAGTCGTAGTGGAGTCGGCTCCTGCAGAATTGGAGTCGGCTCTAGTAGAGTTGGAGTCGGTTCGAGCTGGAGTTGGCTCGAGGACTGTTCCTGAAAATTATCTTTCTGTCCTGCTGAGAGAATCGCTCGAATGAAGTAGGAGTCAACTCAAGCTCTGTGCCATGGGACTCCAAAGTGCTAGAGTCGACTCGACGAATATTCTTTTGGATTTATTTTTGAATTGCTTGTCCAACTTAAATCCTTTGAACTTGAAACTTGGACCAATCAAGTACAGCTTTCTTTCAATTTTTCTTGACAACTTTTGAGGCCTTCTTGTATTCTTCCAACTTGCTATATTCCTTATAAAATAAATTATCTTTCTTCTTGCAACATAAACATTAGAAATTATACCACAAAGTTTTGTGAGGATCAAAAGCAATTCTAGGGTCAATAATTATAGTTTTCCAAGAATGATTTAAGTTGGTTTGTTTTAGAATGTTTTCCTTTTTTGTGTGTTCCAAAGACATGCTTGAAGTAGTAAATAAATTAAAGTATGCAATAAATCAAAACCACTATTGAGTTTGTTATGGTTTCAATTTTTTTGATTTTAAAGATTTTATCATAGTCAAGTAGGATTAGCATCAATCACCTTGTATATTTCATCCAATTTCACGACCATGAAATACTTGTTGTAGTTTTTCTATTAGAATAACATCTAGAAGCTTGATGTGAAAATACTTTTCCAGAATCTATTGTTTGGTGCTACATTGTTATACATGAGAAACTAATTGATGGAAACTCAAACTTTGGATGGGTGCAAGTTTTGCTAATTTGATTATAATCTTTATATTAATTTTTCAGTTTATACATAGTTTTTTTTTGAATGTATGTGTATAAGCATGTGTACTAAAATTAGTTTTCCAAATAATATACATCAATTTTTATATAGTTTTCATACACATGCATACATATGCTAATGATCATATTGACTATGATCAGAACTTTAAATTCAAATCGAAATTGAATGAGCTAGACCTAGCTCAAACTTGGCTTATATACATTCCAGCTCCGACCACATTTCGAGTTCAGCTTGTTTGCCAGTGAAGTGAGGTAGTTTTGAATCGAACTTTGAACATGACACAGGACATAGCTTGTGAACAACTCTTTCATTTTTTTTTAATCAGTAGGAACTAATTCTCACCAACTATCCTATAACTATTGATGCCCTTATTTTATTTAGAAAACAAGGGTATTAGTTGATTCTGTGTTCCACTTATTTTATTTCACTTTGGAGTCTCCATTTTTTAATTTTCTCAAAATCAACTTCGATGATAGTATGAAGAATTGGGGATAGATTAGTGGAGCAGGTTTTGTCATTCGAGATGCTAGATCAACCTTTGTGGCAGCAGACAAATTTTCTCTTTATGAGACTATGGCGCCACAGGCTGAATTGAGAGCGGCATGGAAAGGGTTAGTGTATGCTATTACCATCCATCATGTGCATCACATAATGTTAGAAGGAGATTCAAGGATATCCATTTCATGGATCTCTTCAAAAGTAGTACATTAAGTGTCTAATCATCCTTTGATGATGAATATTTGGAGACTTAATGTGAACACAATTTCATGTATAGTAAAGTATGTATTTAGAAAATCTAATAGAACTACAAACTAGTTGGCTTCCTATAACTGGTCATGGTGGTTCAATATCTAGAATTTTTTTTTAGATTTACCAAATATTTTTTGAGATATTATTTAGTCGATGCCAGCATTTGTATCTACCCCAATGCGTGAAGCATTTGTATCTACCCAAATGCGTGAAGCAGCCAGACCAATAAAAAAGAAAAAAGAAAAGCATTATTATTATTATTATTTTTAATGAGCAGGAACTAACTCCCACAAACTATCCTACACCTACACCATCTTACATGGATGGAAGCTTTATAGTCAGTCCCATGATGAAGTTTTTTTATTTTTTGGGCTAGCCCAGGATCTAAGCGGTGCCCGAGTCAGCCCGAAATCAGACCTCGCTCTTTTGCCCGGATGGTGAGACGTGACCCCGCCCGGTGGGCGAACGGGTCTTCCATTTCACCGCCTGGCCTTTGTCGAAAGAGATGTCATTTATATCAACAACAAGGGCATCGTAGGAACTCTCCAGACCTATGCTCTTTTGCCTCCGGGTGGTTCTATATACACCCCCCCTATTGCTCAGGACACCCCCCAAAAATTAAAAAAAAATTAAATACTCTCTACACCCCCCCATTTGCTAAGGACACCCCTAAAAAATTAAAAATTCCTAAATTACCCCCCCCTCCCCACCCCCTCACCTAAATTGCTCTCTACACCCCCCAAACCCCCCCCCACCCCGCTCTTCCCCTCCAAAACACCCGCCGGCTTCTCCCTTCCGCCCAAAAAACCTCACCTCAAGCACCTCGCCGGCGGCCAAACCCCCTCCGTCTCCCTTTGAACTGTTCCGCCCAAAGCACCTCGCCAACGCCCAAAACCCCCCATTCCCCCTTCTCCCTCTCGTCGCCGGCATTCTCCCGATCTCCGACCACCTCGCCGGCTTCTCCCGGAACCACCTCCCCGGCCATCTCCCGAGCAACGAGCACCTCGCCGGCGCCTCCACGACCACCTCGAGGTAGCTTCCCCCCCCCCCCCCCCCGCCTCCCCAAATCGTTCGGTTCGGCCCCATGGGGCCGACCCGCTGCAATTGGGTCGGCCCCATGGGGCCGACCAAAATACATTGGTTCGGCCCCATGGGGCCGACCCAATGTATCTTGGTCCCCATGGGGCCGAATCCAAATTTTTTTTTTTCTGTTGCTAGACTAAGGATTATTTTTATTCCCAAATTTTAGCCTAGATCACGTCCTTAGGGTGAATTGGATACCCAACATCAAGGACAAGTTTTTCATTACTAGATTAGATAGTAATTTGAGAAGTAGGGATAATTTAGAATCATTATCATATAGCATTAACATGGTGCATCCAAATATGATGATCTTGTTACCTTCATCGATGTCATTCTTGATCTTGGAATGATTATCTCATATCAAATGCTCTATCAAATAATAAAACCACAACATTAGTTAACGAACAAAAACTAAAAACAAAAACTAAGAACTGCGGCATAGTTTTAGGTAAAGTCTATTATTGAGTTATGTCTTGAGTTTACGAGTCGTATACCTTTGAATTATCATTTATGTATGCAATTGAAGTAACATTGAATTATTTATCACAAAACCCAATCATGTAGATTCCAAGAAGTAACTTGTTTCTTTTTTGGCTTGTTTTATCATTTATCATTTATGTATGCAATTGAATTATTTTCTTTGATATAGCCTAACATTGAATTTCTATATTTTCGGACATGGATCCCGGTCCCTCCAGAGTTAGACCTACGGCGTCAGCTAGGAGACGTCGTGCTAGGATTGCTTCTCCCGAGCCTGCTCATATGCCATCGCCCTCTCCTGAGTCAGAGCATGATGATATGCCCGCTAGGGGCGAAGACGATGAGTCCGTTGGACCATGTCCAGGAGGTCCAGAGGATGAGTCCGTCCTGATCAGTTTCAGGACGCATATAGCAGCTTCCATCTGGAGGCAACAGGTATTGTTTATTTGTTATAGCATTATATTTTGTTTATTGATGTTTTATAAAGTAGTAGTAATTATACATTTATATTACAGGAACGGGCTCCACTAAAGTGCATGAACCATACTGCCAAGGTTGGTGAATGGAAGTGGTGGTCTTCAAACCAACCAAATACCAGGTTCAAAGCACTATTGAGGCAGTCGGGCCTCATAGAGTTAGTACAGTGCTCTTATCGATTCACCGATAAGATTCTGATTTCGGGCTTCATAGAGAGATGGCAGCCCGAGACGAACACCTTCCATATACCATTTGGCGAGATCACTATCACGTTGGATGATGTATCCGCCATTTTAGGGATTCCTGACACATACTGTAGTGCATCTGGATAGGTACCGAACTCTCTCTGCAGTGCACTCCAGCGATCATTATACTCGTCTTCCGTGGAGGACAGCACTAGTACATTCCAACTCATAATAAATTTATCCCATTTCTCCTTCAATTCGAAATTTTTTTTTCACTTGGCCAAAACATTCCTACTAATATGCCATCTACATAATAAATGTCTAGCAGTAGGAAATACTCTATGAATTGCATTTATCAAAGCCAAGTCTCTATCTGTAACAATCAACTCAGGCAAAACATCATCAGCTATGACACTGCGCAATCTCTCTAATGCCCAAGTATAGCTTTCTTCCCGCTCAGAATTTAAGTATACAAAAGCAATTGAAAATGTCATATCAGTAGATGTCACCCCCACAATCTCTAAGAGCGGAAGACGATACCTATTCGTCTTGTACGTGCAATCCATTATCAACACACGGGGAAATGCACGGAACAAATCAATGCTGCCAGGGTGTGCCCAAAATAAGTCATGCACAACATCCGTATTAGTACAATTCCTATGCCACTCAATATATTTAGCCTCTGATAATTTACCTAATAGATGTTGCATTTCAGACCTCCCGGCTTTCTCTACAACCTTAAACCGTTGACGTATATTGTAGATAGTCTTGATAGTCGTAACATTGAGGGCATCTCTTTCCTTCAATGTGGATAATATGTCCTTTGGACGAACCAAACTCTTCGACATATCCACTAACAATTCCGTCTCCTGCTCAGATAATCTCCCTGCATATGAGTGCCCCTCCAGATTCTCTGCAGCGGGATGATTGTGCACTCCACATACGACCAGTAATATCCAATCATCCGCAGTATCCAATTTCTTTCCTCTTAATGCAAAAGGGCATCCACACTTCTTTGTCCCACAGGCAGTCTTTATTCGCTTTTCTTTTTTGGTTCGGTACGTCCCACCCCTCTCACAACCTAACGTAATTCTGGATTTCTTAGAAATGGTATCTGCATCGGATGATTTGATTACAACAACAAAACCATTTCGCCTCCCAGCTTCACGACACCAATTACACAAGTCCTCTCTACTCTTGAAGATCTATACATTAAACAATTTATGTAAGTACACAGTTGTAAAAATAGCTCGCTAAACTAATACAAAATTGCACAATACATTATAATACCTCGTAAGTTGTAAATTCGCTTGTGTAATCCAGTACAAATTCTGATCCAATTATACTCGATTCGGTTGTAGCATAGCCCTACATATAAAATAATTTATCACCAAGAATTAATGAATCAGAGGATCTGTTCGGCACAAAATTCAGCACGGCACGCGATTTGGCACCAGAAGCCTTCTGTTCGGCTGCACAGTGCCGGACAGAAGCCTTCTGTTCGGCAACACAGAGCCGGACAGAACCCTTCTGTTCGGCTGCACAGTGCCGGACAGAAGCCGAACAGTGAGCCGGACAGAACCCTTCTGTTCGGCTGCACAGTGCCGGACAGAAGCCTTCTGTTCGGCACTGTGCAGCCGAACATAAGGCTTCTGTTCGGTTGAGGGTTGCCGAACAGAAGGCTTCTGTTCGGCACTGTTCAGCCGAACAGAAGCCTTTTGTTCGGCGATCCAGTGCCGAACGGAGCACGAACCGTAAAAAAAAAAAAAATTTCGAAACAAGGTGGAACACGTACCTTTGCGGCCGATTCTTCGTCCCAAATCACTAGTTGCTTGTCCATGCTTCGAATGGGGCTTAAATCTCCTTCAAAGATCGCCTAAACGATGTAAATGGATCGAGGGGTTTAAGGGGGGTTTGAGGGGTGTTTTTTTTTTCTTTTCAAAACGAAACGGAGGAGGAGGAAGGGGGGTGTACTGAGAAAATTTCAAGGGCAATATGGTAATTACACTAAAAGTTAGTTTGGGTTTTTTTTTTTTGGTTTTTGGGGGTGTCCTTAGCAATAGGGGGGGTGTAATAGAACCCCCCTTTGCCTCCTCCCTGCCGCCAAAATTTGCGCCACCTCAACATTATATCCCGCGGGTGCGAAAAATATGCGAGAACGAAGCGCAGAACCCCCGAAATCACGCAAAGGAAAAAGCAGCAGCAGAAATGGTCTCGAGGAAAGAAGAAGAGGACGAGGAAGAAAAAGAAGAAGTAGCCGAGATTTCCTCCGAGTCTAATCAGAAGGACGAGAAAAACGAGGACTACAACGAAGACGATGGAGAAGAAGAAGAAGCCGATCGAGACGAAGACGATGAGGAAAGCGAGAAAGAAGAGCGTTCTTCCGAATCCCCACCTTCCGATCAAGAGCGGAAGTCCCAGAACGTCGCCGCTCTCGTCAGGTATGCCGGATGTTCTCCTATTCTCCTCTCTGATTATCAGCAATCCGACGGTTCTGGATTTCCTTCGTGAATCGCTGTTTTTTTTTTTTTAATTTTTTAAAGACTGAATCTGATGCTGAATCTAGGGTTTTATCTGGGAAGTATTAAGACAGGGTCCGATCAATGTCGATTTTTCTTGTTGAGGAAGGAAGAGCGAAATTTGTGATTCAGAAAATTATAAGGCTGGAGTTTGGGGAAAAAAAATGAAAAAATTGGGGCATTTATTATATTTCAAGAATGGAAATGTGTAGGTCTAACTCATAATGTGAATGGAGGACACTGAGACAATAATTCAAAAAATATGCAGAAAAACCTCGGTTAAGAAAATTATACTCTTACTTTGCTGTAAATTGAAATTATTGCAATGTTTTTTGATATCTCTCAAGATTTCTTACCTTCTATCAAGTTCAAATAATGAGACTAATTCTTCCCTTCATATAGTTTTTTCTGTTATAACAAATGAAAGGATAAAGTAAAGTCGAAACTTCAAGGCTGCCTGGAAGCTAATCCTCGTAAGAGGAGGATAATCAAGCTATATTTTCTGAACTTTGCATGTGTTTATGATTGATATATTTACTTAAAATTTCAAAAATGAATATGTGTGGTGTGTTTCTAAGATTCTTGATGAAATCACTCATATTACATAAGGTGAAAATACAAATCTTCAAAGAATTCTTGCTAGGTAAAGTGTTCAACACTGAGTTATTATATTTAACAGATATTGAAACTTTTTCCTGCGTAGAGTGTGATCATGTTTGTTAGGTATCTTCTTCCGGTAACCAATACCATGACATGTGTGGCTGTGTATGCATACATTAAGTATGCTATATTATCAGAACTCTAAATTACACAAGGCAGTGGCACACTTGGGCTTTCAAATTTCTAAGAACTTTGAGGAATTAAACCTTTACCTTATTGTGTAGTTTGCATAGACTTCAAAGGAAGGTCATTAAACTCCCAACTTTATCTTCTCCATCAGCAGATGCTTCCTTATTCTACTTCTTTATGCGGCAACTTAGATTGTTTATATGTGCAATCCAGGCTAGATCTCCAACCTGGGTGATTTTTGCTAGTCAAATACAAAGTACTGAAAAGAAAAAAGAAAAAAAAACTTTTCTCCTGTTGCCTCCTAGTAAGCCTTACAGCACTTGGTTTTTTCTTCCAGAGTGAGATAAGACTCAAGTTAACATTTTATTGAAGGCTCATATATTTGATTTATATGGTCGCTTAGCTAAATAATTTATAATCGCTTAGCATAATGATGTCATTTTTCTGTTGTCGTTAGAAATGTTTTAAGATCTATAGTAATACTTAAAATTGGCAAAAACACATGAGAGTAGAGAGGAAAGATGAAGTTGGGGTGGACAGAATAGTGCATATGTGGCGGTTTTACTTTTTTGGTTGTTTATATGAAAGCATCCTGGACCAGATTTCAAGCAAATTTCAGCAAGCGGGGGCTCATATAATCAAACTTTTGTGTTCTCTGCACAATTTTGTCAGTTTTCCTCTGCCTTTTTGCCACTTGTTACTATTATCCAAATTCTAGAATTTCTTATTATTCTCCAAACAAGTTCTGTTGGGCTTCATAAACTTCTGCAATTATTATTTCACAAGAAAAAAAGGATTACAATCTCCTAGAAATGTGAGGTTACAATCAACTGGTGGATGACCGCCTGTCATTATAAATATAAGAAGCATGATAGCAGTCTTGATCTTTAAAGGGACAAGTTATTATTTATATTGTATTCTTTCTATATTCCCCATCTCTGCTTCTTATTTTTGCAAACCTCTTTGGTTAAGTATGCAATGGTTTAATAGTTTCTTTAACAATGATCAGTCTCCTCCTATATCTGACAGAGGAAACCTTCTTGTAAGAAGACAACCACTTATTCCACGAATACTGTCTGTTTCTGATGGAGCAGCAGTGGCTAGAAAGCCATTTAAGCCACCATGCCCAAAGGGATATAAAGATCATAATGAAGAGCTCACTCGCCGCCTTTGGGCACGTAAAAGGTTTGTTCCATGGGGTTCCTTGAGGCCATCTTTGGTTGCTATAAGCAACCTTCTACATACCCCTAGTGTTACGAATGATGATCCTTCAGAAAAGAATCAGTATCTGCCACCTGGGATTGAGCCTTTAGTCTTATGGCAATCTGGAGGATCAGATGAGGGAAATAGCAATTTTGTGCAGATTGAAGTAGATCCACTACTTGTTCGTTATCTTCGACCTCATCAAAGGTATTGTTCTTGTTTCTCTTGCAAATATGTTAAATTTTCCTTCATATTCAATTAGGAGAGTTTTCTTTTTCCTGTTTTTTCTACTCAAGAAGCATTCTCCTTGTTAAGATATACCAGTTCTCTTCACATTTTTTTGTCCACCTCCAAGCAACCCCCCCAACCCAGGGGGTTGCCCCACCTCATGTCCTCTCCTGCTTCCTCTCTCAGTGGCTTAAGACCATATAGACTTCTCAATGTTGGGTTGTTGTTAATGGTTCTTGTGACAGACTCCTTTATCGATATGATTAGTAAATTATGAAAGAACTGAATCTATGTCAAAAAATAAATGGAAGGTAATTGCTTTCAGATCGACTAGTATGCTACAGTCTGTCCTGCTACAAATCAAGTTATTTGAGCCTTTATGCTCTGAGGTGAAATTTCTTTAACTTTGCAATTTAATGCAGAGAAGGGGTTCAATTTATGTTTGACTGTGTTTCTGGGTTATCCAGTTCTGATGGTATTTCTGGATGCATTCTAGCAGATGATATGGGGTAATCAGCTTTTCCTTTGTTATCTATCACTGTGTTCATGCTCCATTTATCTGTTCAGTATTTGTTCCTGAGTGCCTCTTTTGTCAATTATTTCCTATATTCTGCAGATTGGGTAAGACTCTACAGTCAATTGCTGTGCTGTATACCCTCCTCCGCCAGGGCTTTGATGGTAAGCCAATGGTTAAGAGGGTTATGATTGTAACTCCTACAAGCCTTGTTAGTAACTGGGAATCTGAAATTAATAAGTGGATTAGTGGAAAAGTTCAGCTACTTGCTCTATGTGAAAGCACAAGGGCAGATGTCCTGTCTGGGATTGAAAGTTTCCTAAAACCCTGCAGTCCTTTTCAGGTTTACCTTTAAATTTTTCAATTTTTTCACAGTTAATTAGAATTGGACACTTATCACTTGTATGGCACATCAACTGGCAACCTATTTTAATTGTTACAGTAAGCTCCACTTTTGACACATTTATTAATGCATGATACTCTTCCAGGTGCTCATCATATCTTATGAGACATTTCGAATGCATTCAGCAAAATTTGAAAAGAGCGGAAGCTGTGACCTTCTCATATGTGATGAAGCTCACAGGCTGAAGAATGATCAAACATTAACAAATCGAGTATGTGAAACTCTATCATAGGCTTTTCAGATAGATGGTTGGATACTGTTGTGTTTGTAAAATGTTTGCTAGATGTTTCTTTTGATATTCTTTCTTTTGTCAACGTATTAATATGGATGGTTCTTGAAGTTCCTTTCTGGCTGTTTTAGAATTAACTGTTAAATTAGGAATTCAAATTATATATGCTTTCATTTGAATCGTTTTTCTTACTAAGGTATAAATTATATCCATATATTTATCTTCTATAATATAACATTTACAGCTTAAATTATTATACTTTTGACAGGCACTGGCTGCTCTTCCTTGTAAACAGCGTATCTTATTGTCTGGAACCCCTATGCAGGTAACTATATATATATATATTATGTACATGCATCATGATAGTATGTACATATTTGTCTATGTATATTAGTTTCACATAATGTGGATGAATTTTACAAATTTTGCTTTAGTTAATTTAGCGATTCTATTTCTACAGAATGATCTGGAGGAATTTTTTGCTATGGTGAATTTCACGAATCCTGGAGTTTTAGGGGATGCAGCATATTTCCGTAGATACTATGAAGTGAGTTGATTGCCTTATACTCAGTCAATGTTCAAGAACCCATGCATGAACAGGGAACACGTATACTCTGATTACACCAGCATTGTTTCCAATTTCATAATGAGAGATAGTAATAAATTTTCTTCGAAGTTCTAGCATATGTTATGCCATAGCTACAAAGTTGATAGTAAAGTGAAATAACTGAAGCTGGAATATTCAAATGCAAATCTAATTTCCATAATATCTTTTTTGAACTTAGTCTAAAATTTACTAGAATCTCAAAAGCATTGAAATATTTCAACCTGCATGCAACTGCGTGCAACTATCCAATTGGAGTTATATTTTAACATGATATTAGCTTTCTTGACTAATGTAAGAAGAAAATAGAATGTCTAAAAGCTACACCTTGCCATTTAGCCAGTTATCCGTAACTTTATACACCTTATACTGGAACGTGTAGTTTAATCAATCATTATCACTAATAAGATGAATCTGTATTCATGCTTAATAGATAATCTGATGCTTGACCTCTCAGGGATGCCCTGCAATGCACCAGAGGTACCCGAAGACTAGATATGAAGAGAGTTTATATCATATTATTCACTTGTTCTCCATGATCTGAGAATGGAATAGCATAAAACTTATGTTGAAGTTATGGATAAGTGATTGGTATAAAAATTATGCCTTGGGTTACTAGGGGCAAGGTAAAATGGTAGGAACAGGAAACTAAGAAGTTTAAGGCTTTAATTAAAGGGTTCATTGTAAACTTATAACCAGACTACAGTGTATACCATATCACAAGCAGAAAGTACAAAGACAGGAGCATTAATAATAGAAGAATTTCAGCGATTAATAATAGAAGAATCAACATATGAGTCCCTGTTGAAAGAAATGACCTAACACATCAAATCCAGCAGACTCATTTCAGTGATTAAAATCAACTACCAAAAGAAACTGAAATCTGATGATACAATAGGGATCATTAGCAGCAAAGAGTAATCAGAATCAGTGGAGAAAGAAAGATTAATCAATGAAGAGGAGAAGTTCAAGAGTCAGGAAAGGAGGAGCAGCAGGCCAGCTAGCCTATCTTTTCTTCTCTTATTTATGGACATGACATGACTCCCAAAATAACTCTACTTCTAAAACCATCTGGATCTACCTACAAAACCATCTAGCTACCTATCCTTTTACCGTGTGAGTCTAGGACTTTACAAATGAGGGAAAAAAACAAAGGACTTTAGCCAAATGTTACTGTTCACACAATTATAGCATATATAACAAGATATGCTGAATCGGTACCGGTAGGCGTACCGGTCGCTTACCGGACTGGCTTGGACTGGTACCGAACCGGTTTGCATAACACAGCGCGCCGCACGCTCTGCCCAGAGCCCACATGGGCCCATAGCTCGCTCCTGCCGCGCTGTGGCAAACCGATGCGAATCGACCAGTTTGCACCGGTTTCTAGCTATACTGATTCGCACTGGTTTCTAGCTATACCGGACGAAACTGTCCGGTTCCGGCCAGTTCGTGCTAGTTCTGGTCCGGTAATATTGGGTTCCGGCCCCTATGGGGCGGGAACTATTCGTTAATGCTGAATCAGATCGGTCGGCGTCGGTACTGGTTCGATACGGGCTGAACCAGTTGGTAGGGCTGGTTCAGCATTCCTTGATATATAGTGCTGTGAAAAGTAATTTTTCATTAATATTGACACTTTTTAAATAAACAAGCAATCAATAAACACTAGAGGCTCAGAACAAAAATCGAATCTGAATAGTTTGAGCAGCCTTTGGTTTGTTTCCTTGATGCACGAATAGATGGATGTCGACCAATTATGTCTTTAATGTTGATGTTTGCTTCATTCAACCCTCTGGAACTCAAATTGGTGATTGCAAGCTTTTTGAGCCGATTCTTTCATCCATTGTATCCTCCCTTGTTGCGCGTCCACTGATCCTCAATCAGTATTTCATTGGTATCTCCTTCATCTCTTCAAAATTTCTAAGTCATTGGCTTCTCTTATTATTTCAAGTTTGCCTTTCCATCCTTTTGGACTAGACTTCAGGGTCTAGAAGCTTCACTTTAACCTGCAGTGGTTAGAGCCAAAATTTTTGCATGCATTGCATTATCACTGTTCTATGATCTGCACAAAAGAAAAGGTCAATCCTAGAAATAAACAATTAGATATAAGGTTCGCCGTCTCAGTACTGGATCTCATACTGGTGCCATACTAGCACAGTATTGGTACCATGGTATGCTGTATCGTCAGTACCGATCGGTACCGGACGAACCACATACCGTACCGTACCGACATTCGGTACGCCTATACTAGTGCGGCACTGGTATAGGGTTCGGTATTGATACGACGAACCTTGATCGGTACGATACGATATGTGATATTTTCGGCATACTGAGTGTCGGTATGCCTCCTGTACTATGTACCGGTACCGAACTAGTACGTATGGTACGCCCCGTATCGCCCAGTTTGGGCTGGTACGAATATAAACTTCTGGTAGAAGCATCAAAATTGCAACATTGGTGAAATTGAGGAAATTGAGAGATGACAAATAGCAGCATCCTGGTATTCAATGTATAAAAGTTGTGGAAGTGAATGCAAGTTTAAAATTAATAGTCTGGGGGCTGTTGTAGGAAAAGTCCTAAAGCATGATAATTATCAAGGGAAATTCCATAGATATCTTAGTATTACTTTGTTAGGTAACTGAATTTCTTCAAAGACTGAAAATGAAACCTAGGAACCTATTAGATAAAAATAAAATGTAATGCCAGAGTTGCGTTGTCCATGGGCAATGTCTGAATATTGATTTTTTTTAAAGTTTGGTGAAATTTAGTGGATGTAGTATATCAAATGCAAGAACTATGTAAAAGGCTAGCAAACATTTATGTATTTATATATCACTTTAGGAAAATGAAAGGAAGCTACACACATATAGGCAATTATGTGTATACATAATACATACATACATTCATAGATACATACATTCATAGATCCATACATACATACATACATCTATATACATACATGCATACATATATACACATATATACATACATATATATATACATACATACATACATACATATACATACATACATACATACATATATATATATACATACATACATATATATGTATACACACATACATATATATAGATACATACATATATATATACATACATACATATATATATACGTACATACATATATATATGCGTACATACATATATATATATGCGTACATACACATACATACATACATACATACATACATACATACATATATATATACACATACATACATACATACATATATATACACATACACACACACACATACATATACACACACACACAAATATACATACACATATATATGTATATGTGTGTGTTAAAAATTTTGATATACATTGTTGACCCCTTTCCTAATAGCTTAAGCTTGTGGGTGTAATAACTCCAAACCTCATCCAAAAAGGCTAGCCGAAAGGTATTATGTGGGTTTCTTGATCCTGTATAAGTACCCAAGATTTTCTCAGCAAATAACCAATGTGGGACTAAATACACGCCCGCACGGGTCCTCACATACTCCTCCTATTCAACCTCTAACGTCCTCATCAAGCTAAGGGTTCACATCCATTCAAATCTAATCATAAGTACCACGATCGGCCTGTGGTCAGCCTCCATGAATCCATGTTGCAGTGCCTCCTAGCCTACATAAGCTATGGGCCGAGTTTACTTTGATACCTGTTGCTGGAAATTGGACCCGGGGGCCGCCGTGAAGCCGGGGAAGGAGGAGCTCCGCTGCTGCAGGGGGCGGACGGCGGTGCGCCGGCTGGCTGCGTCCTCCGCTGCGGGGGGGTGTGCAAGTCCTGCAAAGAAAACCGGTGGCCGGGCTCCCCGGCGCCGGCCCTCCGATGCCTAAGTCAGAGGGGGCAAGTATGTGGAGAGAGCAGGGGAGAGAGTATGTGGAGAAGACAAAGAGAATCTTGTGTTCAATTGTGTCTGTGCTGTTTTCTTCCTTTTTCCCCCGGTCTAGGAGGGTTCTCTCCAGCTCCGGGTTTTTTCTCTGGTTTTTTGGTCCTCCCTCCTTTTTCCCTCCAGGTTTCCTTTTATAGGAGGATTTTTGTTACCTGGGAGGTGACAGGAGGTTTGTCCTGTTTTGTAATAATTGGGCACGATTTGGCCCATTAATGGCGTAATGGAGAACGGGACCGGATCAGACCGGAATCAGGAAGTTGTCACGGTCGATCGGACCTGTTGGAGTGGTTGAACCGCCGGCTGTGGTGGGCCTGGGGTCCGTGGATGGTAAGTGCATTTATTACCGAATGAACCGGCGGTCAGGGAGAGCCATACGTTCTGATGGTTCAGTGATCCGGAGATCGTCTTGGGCCATGTTCATTAAATGCCTGAGTGCATCAGAGACTTGAGGGAGTCTCATGCATTAATGGCAGGTCGTGCCGAACGCCTGCGGAGATCTTATGCCTTGATGGCTTGGAGATAGTGGCAGGTCGCAAGCCGTAGGAGTTGTCAAGTCCCTTGGACTTTAGGCGGAGGTTGAACATTTGGTTAAGGCATCGGCTCGGCAAGGGTGCCGAGCCGAGCTGATCGCCCAATGGGGCGCCCTGTGGCGGGGCTGCTTTGAGTACTCCTGGTCGGCGCCCTTTAGGCGAGCACCTTCTAGCAGAGCGCCTCGGCGCTGTCTTTGGTCGGCACTTTCTAACCGAGCAGCTTATTTTAGTTGGGCACCTCTTGGCGCGCACTCTGGTCGGCGCCTTCTAGTCGAGCGCCTTCCTGGTCGGCATCCTTTGGCCGAGCAGCTTTCTGGTCGGCGATCTTTGGCCGAGCAGCTCTCCGTTCGGCACTCTTTGGCCGAGCAACTTTCCGTTCGGCACTCTTTGGCCGAGCAACTTTCCGGCTGGCGCTCTTCGGCCGAGCGCCTCCGTGAATGTATGGCTTGGGGTTCTTCCCCCAACACTACCCCCCGACTTCCGAGCTCCAGTTGGCCATCAGCTGGAGCGCGGGAAGTAGCTTTAATTGGGTCATTGCAAATTCCGGAAATTTCGATTTACTGCGCGTTTTGAGTTATCGAACGCTTCGAGGTGCCTTTAATAGGCGGCGTCTCTTCTTTCCCGAAGAGCCTCATTATTGGGACACCTTTTGCGAAGCGTCCTCGCGTCGTGGGCTCATGATGGGGCCGCACGATCCTCGATTGCGGACGCCTTTCCGCGCGATCCGATGGGGCGCTTCGACGTTCGAAGTGCTAGCCCTAATTAAATGCGTCGTTCTGTCTTTTAGACCGACACGTGTTATCATCTAACCAGGACGCAGCGCTTTCTTCGCTGATCCGGGCCGTTGGGGAGGTCTATATAAACTCTCCCCCGGCCCCTGTCCTCTTTTTATTGCCTTCTGCTTCCAGCTTCCTATTCTCCCAGCCTTCCTCAGACCGAAGTCCCTTTTCTCCGGCATCTTTCCCAGGTCCCCTTTCTTTTTGATTTCCCTCTCTTGTAATGGGTTCTTTGCCTAGCGAAGTAGTATCCACCATGAGTGTCCTGGAGGTCGAGATGACCGAAGAGTGGTTTTTCCCTCTTCACGGGTTCCGTTTGGAACCCGCCAGGCGAAGGGATCGGGTAACCGATCCTCCGGTAGGCCGGATCGGAGTGCACTCGGAGTCACTCTGGGCCGGCCTCCGATTTCCTCTTCACAGCTTTGTGAATGAGTTGCTGGCGGTATGCCAGTTGGTTCCGGCGCAACTCACTCCAAACGCTTGGAGGACAGTGATGGGTTTCCTGTCACTGTGTTTACTACAGGGGATTCCTACCTCTGTCAACGTCTTCCGGCGACTTTTTATTTTCAAGTCGAACCCGGGAGACGGGGAGTGGCTCTACATCGCCCTCCGGGTGGGTCGGCCACTTTTTCATGGTGCCCCCTCATCCATTCATGGTTGGAAGGAGAAATTCTTCTTCCTGGGTTCTGAACGGTCCTGGGGGTTTGACCCCAGGTGGAGGCCGGCCCAACTTAAATCCATCAACAGGCTCCCCCAGCTTTCTCCGCGTGAGCAGGAGATCTTCGATACCATCCGCAGCCTTGGGGACGGGATTTTGCTGAACGGCCTCATTAGCGAGGACGCCCTGGTGAACGTGGGCTTGAGCTCGGCACGTCCTCAGGGTAAGGATAGTTACAGCAACTTCTTATTTCCTTATTGTTCTAATGTTCTAATTTTGCTTATCTTTGCAGACATCGCAAAAATGGTGACCAAGAGCGAAGTCCTTTACGCCCGCTTCCAGAAGAGGGCGGCCGAACTCTCAGGAGAACCGACCGAGCCGAGGAAGAAAGCAAAGACCTCGGCGAAGACCTCGACGACCACAACAGTTGAGGCGCGCGCTTCTTGCCCCGTGCGCCCTGAGGCTGGTCGGGGAGAGGGCGTGGGCTCTGGCGGAGCCACGATGGCACTTCCGTGTCCGGTGCCGATTTCGCAAGTCCCTGGTCGGCGGGAAGCTCCAAATTCCGACCAGGGAGGGAGGACCTCAACAGATCTGGCGCTCGCACGCCCCACCTCTACCACGCAGCGGTCCGGTCAGCCGTCTACTCGACCCCAATTCCCCAGCTCTGAGCCGGGGAATAGCCAAGAAGCAACAGGGTCGGCCGCACCCAGGCCAGCTGAGGCCGGTCTGGCGGGTTCTTCGGGTCCTCAGGAGCGGGTGCCTTACGCTCCTGGATGGGCTGTTTTCGAGGGCGACTCGGCCCTCGATAATGCACAAGTGGCGCGCGAAGTTCTTCGGGTCGCGCTGCTTCCGGCCGACCAGGCCAAAATTCGGTCCATGAACTACGGCGAGTTCATGGACTCCGCTATTTGCTCTTCCATCCGAGTAAGTCAGCTTTTATCTCTGTGCAAATTTGTGTTTCGGCTTAAAACTGTTTCTTACATGTCCCTCTTGCAGCGCCTCCACGAGACCGAGACGATGATTCACATCATCCAGGACTATCGGGACCGGGCCCGAAGGCATCAAAGGGGGCGCGAGGAAGCCGAAACAAAGTTCCTCGCGTCTGAGGCCGAGCAGAAAGTGCTTCAAGCGAAGCTAGGGGCGGCCGAAGACGAGGTTCGGACTCTGGTCGCCGAACTTGAAGAGGAGAAGGGCGCGCACTCTTTGACTATGTCTGAAGTGCGCGACGCGGAGGCCCGCCGGACGGAGGCCGAATCGTCGCTCGCTATACGCGAGCAGGAGGTGGGGGAGGCTCGAATAAAGGTCCGAGATCTCGAGATCCGTCTACTTGACGTGCAATCTCTGCTCGCGGATCGCGAAAGAGAAATAAAGATTTTGGAGCGGAAGGCCGCCTACCACGAGGCTCGAGAGAAGGAGGCCCGGGAGCAGGCCCAGGATGCCGTCAAGCTCTTCCGCGAATCGGAAGAGTTTCGCGACTTGATGGAAGAGGAAGGCGTCAATGGTCTCATCCAGGGCTTCAAGGACTTCCGCAATCAGTTGCGGCGACTTCTCCCAGATTTCGACCTTAGCCTGCTTCAACCAGGCGCTGGGGTCGAAAACCCAGAAGCGGAGGCGGAGGTAGAGGTTCCAACCTCTGGCGGGACCGACCAGGAGGGTCAAGCTGAAGAAGGCGAGATCGCTCTCGAGGTCACCGAGGCAGCTCCCAAAGCCACCGTGGGGGCCTCGGCCGCAGAAGAGCCAGCTGTTCCTGAAGTCGCCGGGCTTGAGCCCTTGGTGTAGTTTTCCCCTTTTTCCTATCTTCTTTTTTCTTTTTTGTAAGCCGGAGCGGCCTCTATACTTTGTTAAGGCCGGGTCCGAGCTCTTGTACTAGGCCTCCGGGCTTTTTGAAATGAATATTCATTTGTGTGGAAACTCGTCTATTGTAGTTTAAGTTTCTCTGCTCGGATTTGTTTTAGGTTCCGAGGATATGGGCTCTAGGGCCTGAGCTTTTCCCGCCACAGGGTTTTGAGTTAGAGTTTGGCTTGCCGAGCTCCATTGCTCGGTTCTTCGACTAATGGTATAGCAACGCTTGTGCTTATACCAAGGGTTTGGGCTCGGAACGTTTTTCCGAGCCTAGTCCAGAATTCGACTAAGCCCTAGGGCGGTCGTTAGGACTTGGGACTTCTTAATGCGGCGAATTTCGAATCCGAGCCTCGGGTTGCCGGGGCGAACTGGATTCTTTTCTTACAAATGGACTGCATACCCGTCAGCCCGTGACGGGGATTCACCGGACTTGCAACAATGTGTCGGTGTCATGAGCACTTCTTCGCCGAGGCGATCGAAGACGCTCCTCTGTTCGGTGTCCACTTTTTGAGGACATCGGCAGAGAAATCCAATAATGGGTAATGTAAAAACATTAAATAAATGGGTACCTTGTACCGTATGCGTCCTTGCGCCGAGGCGACTGAAGACGCTTCTCTGCTCGGACTCCGTTCTTCGAGGACGTCGGCAGAGAAATCCAATAATGGGTAATGTAAAAACATTAAATAAATGGGTACCTTGTACCGTATGCGTCCTTGCGCCGAGGCGACTGAAGACGCTTCTCTGCTCGGACTCCGTTCTTCGAGGACGTCGGCAGAGAAATCCAATAATGGGTAATGTAAAAACATTAAATAAATGGGTACCTTGTACCGTATGCGTCCTTGCGCCGAGGCGACTGAAGACGCTTCTCTGCTCGGACTCCGTTCTTCGAGGACGTCGGCAGAGAAATCCAATAATGGGTAATGTAAAAACATTAAATAAATGGGTACCTTGTACCGTATGCGTCCTTGCGCCGAGGCGACTGAAGACGCTTCTCTGCTCGGACTCCGTTCTTCGAGGACGTCGGCAGAGAAATCCAGAAGCAGAATAGATAATGTAAAAAACATTAAATAAATGGGTACCTTGTACCGTATGCGTCCTTGCGCCGAGGCGACTGAAGACGCTTCTCTGCTCGGACTCCGTTCTTCGAGGACGTCGGCAGAGAAATCCAGAAGCAGAATAGATAATGTAAAAAACATTAAATAAATGGGTACCTTGTACCGTATGCGTTCTTGCGCCGAGGCGACTGAAGATGCTTCTCTGCTCGGACTCCGCTCTTCGAGGACATCGGCGGAGAAAAATCCAAGACAATGTAGAAGCATTAAATGAATGGGTACCTTGTACCGTGTACGTCCTGGCGCCGAGGCGACTGAAGACGCTTCTCTGCTCGGACTCCGTTCTTCGAGGACGTCGGCAGAGAAATCCAATAATGGGTAATGTAAAAACATTAAATAAATGGGTACCTTGTACCGTATGCGTCCTTGCGCCAAGGCGACTGAAGACGCTTCTCTGCTCGGACTCCGCTCTTCGAGGACATCGGCGGAGAAAAATCCAAGACAATGTAGAAGCATTAAATGAATGGGTACCTTGTACCGTGTACGTCCTGGCGCCGAGGCGACTGAAGACGCTTCTCTGCTCGGACTCCGTTCTTCGAGGACGTCGGCAGAGAAATCCAATAATAGGTAATGTAAAAACATTAAATAAATGGGTACCTTGTACCGTATGCGTCCTTGCGCCAAGGCGACTGAAGACGCTTCTCTGCTCGGACTCCGTTCTTCGAGGACGTCGGCAGAGAAATCCAGAAGCAGAATAGATAATGTAAAAAACATTAAATAAATGGGTACCTTGTACCGTATGCGTCCTTGCGCCGAGGCGACTGAAGACGCTTCTCTGCTCGGACTCCGTTCTTCGAGGACGTCGGCAGAGAAATCCAGAAGCAGAATAGATAATGTAAAAAACATTAAATAAATGGGTACCTTGTACCGTATGCGTCCTTGCGCCAAGGCGACTGAAGACGCTTCTCTGCTCGGACTCCGTTCTTCGAGGACGTCGGCAGAGAAATCCAGAAGCAGAATAGATAATGTAAAAAACATTAAATAAATGGGTACCTTGTACCGTATACGTCCTTGCGCCGAGGCGACTGAAGACGCTTCTCTGCTCGGACTCTGCTCTTCGAGGACGTCGGCAGAGAAATCCAATAATGGGTAATGTAAAAACATTAAATAAATGGGTACCTTGTACCGTGTACGTCCTGGCGCCGAGGCGACTGAAGACGCTTCTCTGCTCGGACTCCGTTTTTCGAGGACGTCGGCAGAGAAATCCAATAATGGGTAATGTAAAAACATTAAATAAATGGGTACCTTGTACCGTATGCGTCCTTGCGCCAAGGCGACTGAAGACGCTTCTCTGCTCGGACTCCGTTCTTCGAGGACGTCGGCAGAGAAATCCATCGATGAAGGAACGAGCCGAGCTCGTTGGTTGAAGCTGGTAAAGAATGAGCCGAGCTCGTTTGGCCAATAAAGACAACATCCCAACGTATCGGGGCATCCCGATGAACCGGGAGGTCTCGACGTCTCGAGGCATCCCGGCCGAGGTCGGGGTAGGAGCACGAGCCGAGCTCGTCCGGTCAGAGGACCGCTATTCAACAATCGATGGAGCACGAGCCGAGCTCGTCCGGTCAGAGAGGACCGCTACTCAATAAATGGAGCACGAGCCGAGCTCGTCCGGTCAGAGAGGACCGCTACTCAATAGTCGATGGAGCACGAGCCGAGCTCGTCCGGTCAGAGGACCGCTACTCAATAATCGATGGAGCACGAGCCGAGCTCGTCCGGTCAGAGAGGACCGCTACTCAATGGTCGATGGAGCACGAGCCGAGCTCGTCCGGTCAGAGAGACCGCTACTCAATGGTCGATGGAGCACGAGCCGAGCTCGTCCGGTCAGAGAGGACCGCTACTCAATAATCGATGGAGCACGAGCCGAGCTCGTCCGGTCAGAGGACCGCTACTCAATAATCGATGGAGCACGAGCCGAGCTCGTCCGGTCAGAGAGGACCGCTACTCAATAATCGATGGAGCACGAGCCGAGCTCGTCCGGTCAGAGAGGACCGCTACTCAATGGTCGATGGAGCACGAGCCGAGCTCGTCCGGTCAGAGAGGACCGCTACTCAATAATCGATGGAGCACGAGCCGAGCTCGTCCGGTCAGAGAGGACCGCTACTCAATGGTCAATGGAGCACGAGCCGAGCTCGTCCGGTCAGAGAGGACCGCTACTCAATGGTCGATGGAGCACGAGCCGAGCTCGTCCGGTCAGAGAGGACCGCTACTCAATGGTCAATGGAGCACGAGCCGAGCTCGTCCGGTCAGAGAGGACCGCTACTCAATGGTCGATGGAGCACGAGCCGAGCTCGTCCGGTCAGAGAGGACCGCTACTCAATGGTCGATGGAGCACGAGCCGAGCTCGTCCGGTCAGAGAGGACCGCTACTCATGTCTCGACGCCTCGAGCTTCCCGGTAACCGGGGCATCCCGACGTCTCGGGGCATCCTGACCGTGGCCAGGGTAGGAGAACGAGCCGAGCTCGTTGATGGAGAGCGCACTATAAACTCGTGGACATCTTCAGGGAGTCCACGCAGGTACTCCATCATCCCGAGGTATCAGGGCATCCCAACCGTGGTTAGGGAAGAAGAATAAACCTGATGCCATGAGATAATCAAGAAAATTGGTGAGCTTGGAATAAGTTCGCAAACCATCAGTTTATCGTGAAATGAAATTCATAGAGTGAAATTCATAGAATGAACTTTAATGGTTGAATAATGAGGGACCCCTTAGGGTTCTACTGGTGGTACACGCGGAGATTTTCAGAGCTCCAGCTCCGCGGAATGGGAGTCCCATCTAGAGACTCCAATTGATAAGCTCCGGGTCGGCGAATGCGCGTGACTCGGTATGGTCCTTCCCAATTCGGGGCCAGCTTCCCTCGCTCAGTTGGTCGGGAGGTTTCAGCTCTTCTTAGGACAAGGTCCCCTGGTCTGAAAGATTTGACTTTGACCCTGGCGTTGTAGTACTGAGCTGTCTTTTGTTGGTACCTCGCCATACGCACTCGGGCGACCTCCCTTGTTTCCTCGATCAGGTCGAGGTTGCCTCTGAGCTGCGAAGAGTTGGAGCTAGCATCGTGGTGCTCGACTCTTGGAGAGGGGAGCCCAATCTCTAGTGGAATGACGGCCTCCGTCCCATATGTCAGGTTGAAGGGAGTCTCGCCGGTGGGGACGCGGAACGTAGTCCGGTAAGCCCACAGGACATTGTATAGGTCTTCGACCCATTGTCCTTTGGATTTGTCGAGCCTGGTTTTGAGACCCTGCAAAATAGTACGATTTGTTACCTCGGTTTCTCCGTTTGTCTGAGGATGCGCGACCGAGGTGAAGCGGTGGTCAATGCCAAGCTCGGAGCAGAACTCTCTGAAATGGATGTTGTCGAACTGGCGACCGTTGTCAGAGATAAGGATGCGGGGGAGCCCAAATCTGCAAATGATGGACTTCCAAACGAAATCCCGCATCTTCTGCTCGGTGATCCGGGCGAGGGGCTCAGCTTCCACCCACTTAGTGAAGTAGTCGATGGAGACGACCAGGAACTTCCTTTGCCCGGTGGCCAGAGGAAATGGCCCGAGGATGTCAATTCCCCACTGGGCAAAAGGCCAAGGGGAGCTGATAGAAGTCAAAGGAGCCGAGGGCCGGCGCTGAACATTGGCGTTCCTTTGGCACCGGTCGCATCTTTGGACGAAATCCATAGCATCCTTCTGGAGTGTCGGCCAATAATATCCTTGGCGCAGAATTTTATGGGCCAAGGCTCGTCCTCCCAGATGGTTCCCACAAATTCCTTCGTGGACTTCGCGCAGGGCATAATTAGCTTCCGTTGGGCGAAGGCATCTGAGAAGGGGAGAGGTGAAGGATTTCCGATAGAGCTTTTCCTCGTATAGTATGTATCGGGTGGCGAGGCGCTTGATTCGGCGAGCCTCTCGTACATCAGCAGGGAGGGTTTCGTCTTGCAGATAGCTGATGAGTCCATCCATCCAGCTTGGCTCGAGCTCGGTGCAGAGGGTCTGCTCGGGCTCGTCTGTGCTGGGTTTTTGGAGATATTCCAGGACTGCCTCTTTGGGAAGCTCGCTCATGCGAGAGGACGCCAGCTTTGATAGCTGGTCGGCCCTGAGATTCTCCGACCTGGCAATATGTTGAATGTGGAAAGAGTCCAAGGTCGAGGCGAGATCCCGTACCTTCTGGAGATACTTCTGCATGGTCGGGTCTCTGGCTTCGAAGTCGCCCACAATTTGGTTGACGACGAGCTGAGAATCACTGAAGGCCTTCAAGTCCTTCACTCCTAGCTCTTTGGCTAGCTTAAGCCCGGCGACGAGCGCTTCATACTCCGCCATATTATTGGAAGCAGGAAACTCGAGGCGCAGGGCCTGCTCGGCGACCACCCCCTCCGGGCTGGTGAGAATAAATCCTGCTCCATTACCCCCCGAGTTTGAAGAGCCATCGACATGTAGAGCCCATGTAAAACTCGGGGTCCGCTCCAGCGGTGGCTCGGGTTCAGGCTCGACCTCATCTGGTATGGTGCACTCGGCCATAAAGTCTGCGAGTGCTTGCGCTTTGATCGCCTGTCTGGGCCGGTACTCAATGTCGAATTCTCCGAGCTCAATGGCCCATTTAGTGATCCGACCCGCACGATCTGATCTCTGCAGGATCTGCTTGATCGGCTGGTCAGTCAGCACAGCCACTGTGTGAGCTTGGAAGTAGGGTCGGAGCCTCCGAGCTGAGATGACCAAAGCGTAGGCGGTCTTCTCAAGCTTGGAGTATCGGGTCTCAGCATCCCTTAAGACCCGGCTGGTGTAATACACCGGTTTCTGAAGTTTCCCCTCCTCTCGGACCAGGACCGAGCTTACTGCTACAGGGGAGACAGCTAAATACAAGTAGAGGAGCTCACCTTGTTGAGGCTTCGTGAGTAGGGGAGGGGAAGCCAGCAGGTGCTTGAGCTCTTCAAAAGATTGCTGGCACTCGTCCGACCACAAAAAGTTCTTCGGCTTCTTGAGGGCTGCAAAGAATGGAAGGCAGCGCTCGGCCGAGCGGGAGATAAACCTCCCGAGGGCTGCCACTCGGCCCGTGAGCCGCTGTACCTCCTTGACCGTCCTGGGAGGCGTCATCCTTTGGAGGGCTCGGATCTTCTCTGGATTGGCCTCGATTCCTCGTTGTGTAATGATGAAGCCGAGGAATTTGCCGGAGGTGACCCCGAATGCACATTTAGCTGGGTTGAGCTTCATCTGGTACTTTCGGAGTGTGGAGAATGCTTCATTGAGGTCGGCTATGTGGTCTTGCGCCGCCTTGCTTTTCACCAGCATGTCATCCACGTAGACCTCTATGTTTCGGCCTATTTGGTCTTTGAAGATCCGGCTGACCAGCCTTTGATAAGTCGCCCCGGCATTTTTTAGACCGAATGGCATCACTTTGTAGCAGTAGGTTCCCCCGTCGGTGATGAAGGCTGTCTTTTCCTCGTCTTCTGGCGCCATGCGGATCTGGTTATATCCGGAAAAGGCGTCCATGAATGCCAGCAGCTCGTGACCCGAGGTGGAGTCCACGAGCTGGTCAATGCTGGGAAGTGGAAAGCTGTCCTTCGGGCAGGCTTTATTCAGGTCGGTGTAGTCCACGCACATACGCCACTTTCCGCTAGCTTTTTTGACGAGGACCACATTGGCGAGCCATTCCGGGTAGGATATCTCCCGGATGAAGCCGGCTTCAAGGAGCTTGCCGACCTCCTCGGCTGCTGCTCGTTGTCGTTCAGGGGCGGCGCCTCGCTTCTTTTGCCGCACGGGCTTGCAGGTCGGCTTCACCTGAAGCCGGTGGACCATGACCTCCGGGTCTATCCTCGGCATATCTACAGGCGACCAGGCGAAGACATCCATATTGTCCCGTAGGAAGTCGACTCCTCTCGTTTTCGCCAAGGCCAGAGCCGATCTGCACGGTTAGCTCGGGAAAGTTCTCTCGTAAGGGAACTTGAATTAACAACTCACCAGGCTCTACCCGCTCTTTCTGGGGGTTGACCCGTGCCTCCATAACTTCAGTTGAGGGCTGGTCAGTCGTTGGGGCGGGCACCTCGGCTGGTTGTCTTGCCTCGTGGGTCGCTAGGTAGCATCGCCTTGCCACCATTTGGTCCCCTCGGACTTCACCGACTCCCTGGCTGGTGGGGAATCGCATCAGCAGGTGGTGAGTTGAGACCGCTGCTCGGAGGGCGTTGAGTCCTGGCCTTCCAAGGATGGCGTTGTAAACCGAGGGCAGGCGTATCACAAGGAAGCTCATACCCACGGTACTTTCACGAGGGGCGAGCCCGGCTGTGACCAGAAGGTCGATCTCGCCCTCTACTGGGACTGAATCCCCAGTGAATCCAACTAGCGGAGCATTCATCCTCCGTAGCTGTTCTTTTGTCATCCCCATTTTACAATAAGCATCAAAATACAAAACATTCGCCGAGCTTCCATTATCAACCAGGATTCGTTTTACATCAAATTTATTTATGATCATGGAGATGACCATGGCATCATCATGGGGAGTTTCGACTCCCTCTAGATCGTCATCTGAGAAGGAGATGGCTTCAGAGGTGCGCGGGCGCTTCGAGGAGGCTCCTTCCCCTGAGGCTTCCCCAGCCGAGGTCCCTCCTCGGATAGTGTTGATGACGCCGGCGATGGGCCTGTTGGCATTAGAACCTTCAGGCTGTGCTGCTCCTTCGGCTGGCTTCTTCCCTTCACGCCGGCCTTGTACAAACCGATCGAGCACCCCTCGGCGAATGAGTGCTTCGATCTCATTTCGGAGCTGATAACAATCCTCGGTATCATGGCCGTGATCTCGGTGAAAACGGCAATACTTCCGGAGATCACGCCGGATTCTGGTGTCTGGCTTTGGAGGGGGGAGCCGGATGCAATCCCGACTCTCAATCTCCATGAGGATTTCAGCCCGAGGAGCATTGAGGGGAGTATACTCTTCATACCTCCCTTCAGGTGCACGGGCCTGCAGTGGGAACCTCGGGCGGAGTGACCTCTGCTGCGGCGGTCCTCTCAACCGGGGTGGACTCTTCGGACGGGGCGGATTCTTAGCTCGTCGTGGAGACGGGCTTCTGGGTCGGCTGCGTTCCTCACGGCGCCTCTTCTTGGGGTTCTGCTCGGTCCCGCCCCGCCTGACGGCCACGGCTTCCTCAGCCTTGGCATACTTCCGGGCTCGAGCGAACATTTCTGTAAGGTCCGCTGGGAAATTCTTCTCAATCGAGAAGAGGAATCTGTAGGACCGGGCTCCAGTCTTCAGCGCCGACATGGCGATTGACTGGTCAAGCTCCCGGACTTTCCATGTTGCGGCGGTGAACCGGTCCAAGTACTCCTTGAAGGATTCTCCCTCCTTTTGTTTGATGTCAAGGAGGGAGTCAGATGTCCGCCGCTGGGGCTGGCTGGCGGCAAAGTTGCCAGCAAATTGTCTGCCGAGCTGCTCAAAGGAAGAGACAGTACTCGGCTTCAGCCCGGTAAACCAAAGCCGGGCTGGTCCTCGGAGTGTCGCCGGAAAGCCTTGCACATCATGGCTTCCGAGGCTCCTTGTAGGGCCATTAAGACCCGGTAACTCTCCAGGTGGTCAAAGGGATCTGCCTTGCCGTTGTAAGGCTCCACCTGGGGCATCTTGAACCGGCGGGGAACCGGTTCATCTTCAATCTCCTGGGAGAAGGGCGACTTCGTATTGAACTCGAAGTCGCCGTTACGTCCCGATTTTCTCCCGTGGAGTGCCTGGATTTGGCGCTCCAGCTTTTCGACCTTCTTGTCGAGTTCATCATTCTGGAGGATCGCTACAGCGGTTCCTCCGGGTGCAGGTTGCCCTGGAACCGACTCAGCTTCTGAAGGCTGTGGCCAGCCTCCGTGATCTCTGACTGGGTGCTCTCTCCAGAGGGAGGCCTGGACTTGAGAGTCCTGACCTCGAAGAGGAAGCCCGCTTGTAGGGGGCTCCGGTTGAACTGGAGCCGGGGGAGGCGGTGCTGCTGGGATGCCCCTGGGTTGCAAGCTTTGGACGGCGGTAGCCAACGCCTGCACTTGCTGCACCAGGGCATCAAATTGTTCCGGTTGAACTTGAGGTGCTGGCTCAACCGGGGGTGATGAGTTCCGAATGGAACATTCTGGGCTTGGTGGAGGACGTCGAGAGGCGTTGGAAGTCCCTTTGCTTCTTAGCTTCATGGTAGCGAACTCGGGCCCTTCCTCTAGCACCAACTGTTGCTGGAAATTGGACCCGGGGGCCGCCGTGAAGCCGGGGAAGGAGGAGCTCCGCTGCTGCAGGGGGCGGACGGCGGTGCGCCGGCTGGCTGCGTCCTCCGCTGCGGGGGGGGTGTGCAAGTCCTGCAAAGAAAACCGGTGGCCGGGCTCCCCGGCGCCGGCCTTCCGATGCCTAAGTCAGAGGGGGCAAGTATGTGGAGAGAGCAGGGGAGAGAGTATGTGGAGAAGACAAAGAGAATCTTGTGTTCAATTGTGTCTGTGCTGTTTTCTTCCTTTTTCCCCCGGTCTAGGAGGGTTCTCTCCAGCTCCGGGTTTTTTCTCTGGTTTTTTGGTCCTCCCTCCCTTTTCCCTCCAGGTTTCCTTTTATAGGAGGATTTTTGTTACCTGGGAGGTGACAGGAGGTTTGTCCTGTTTTGTAATAATTGGGCACGATTTGGCCCATTAATGGCGTAATGGAGAACGGGACCGGATCAGACCGGAATCAGGGAGTTGTCACGGTCGATCGGACCTGTTGGAGTGGTTGAACCGCCGGCTGTGGTGGGCCTGGGGTCCGTGGATGGTAAGTGCATTTAGTACCGAATGAACCGGCGGTCAGGGAGAGCCATACGTTCTGATGGTTCAGTGATCCGGAGATCGTCTTGGGCCGTGTTCATTAAATGCCTGAGTGCATCGGAGACTTGAGGGAGTCTCATGCATTAATGGCAGGTCGTGCCGAACGCCTGCGGAGATCTTATGCCTTGATGGCTTGGAGATAGTGGCAGGTCGCAAGCCGTAGGAGTTGTCAAGTCCCTTGGACTTTAGGCGGAGGTTGAACATTTGGTTAAGGCATCGGCTCGGCAAGGGTGCCGAGCCGAGCTGATCGCCCAATGGGGCGCCCTGTGGCGGGGCTGCTTTGAGTACTCCTGGTCGGCGCCCTTTAGGCGAGCACCTTCTAGCAGAGCGCCTCGGCGCTGTCTTTGGTCGGCACTTTCTAACCGAGCAGCTTATTTTGGTTGGGCACCTCTTGGCGCGCACTCTGGTCGGCGCCTTCTAGTCGAGCGCCTTCCTGGTCGGCATCCTTTGGCCGAGCAGCTTTCTGGTCGGCGATCTTTGGCCGAGCAGCTCTCCGTTCGGCACTCTTTGGCCGAGCAACTTTCCGTTCGGCACTCTTTGGCCGAGCAACTTTCCGGCTGGCGCTCTTCGGCCGAGCGCCTCCGTAAATGTATGGCTGGGGTTCTTCCCCCAACAATACCATTTGTAACAACCCAGGATCTTATCCAAAATAGCTAGCTGGAAGGTATTATTTGGGTTCTTTGATCCTGTATTAGTACTCAAAATCTCCTCGGCGAATAACCGATGTGGGACTAACACGCCCACATGGATCCTCGCAGTGGGTTCTAGTGGTTAGTTAACAATAAACGAACATACATACATACGAACATATATGTGTGTGTACGTACGCATGTACGTGTGTGTACGTACGCATGTATATATGTATCTATGTATGCATGTATAGTTGTAGACAATTTCCAAATCTATGCTTAAATACTTCTAGTCTTAAATATTCTAAGGCACCTTTTCCTAGTTAAAATGGGTAGTATCCAAAGTCCACAGATCCTCTGCAAGGTTAAGACATTAAAAACAACATGGAAGATTATTAGTGAGTTTGAGATATTGGTTGAAAGCATGAGAATACCATATAGTATTGCTATCCATGACCATATTGCCTTATTTCCAAGCCTCATAACGACACCAAATTTAAAAAGAAAACAAGAATAATTAACCATGAAGGAATCGATTGAAAATCTGTGATTTAGTTACCTTCATGAAATGGTTTATCTATATAGGGCAGGGTTGTTGCAATAGTAAGGTTGCTCCATTGCGAGGCACGGGTTCGAAATACAGAAACAACCTTTGCACACATGGTGGTAAGGTTGTATATATCTGACCCTTCCCAAACCCTGCAGTGGCGGATGCCTAACTGTTGAATTGTTGTGCCCGAGACTTGAAATAATTTATTATTGAAGTGTGACCATCATATTCAATTAAATAGGATGTGAAAAAGTAATGCTTGTAGCGAGTCATTATGAATATACTATATGATCGAGTAGACATTGCTGGATATCACAGACTATAAAAAATTAAGTAAAATCTGGTTGCAAAACTTTGGATCTAGCCTATTTCACATAGAAACCGCACCCTCTAAAAATGTAGATAAAATGTGAATGCTATGTTGTTGGATCACTTCAACGATTACTAGATCCAAAAGCAACTTCAAACACTGAGTCTCCTTTCTTTGAGAATGTCTACACTCTACACTATATCCCTCACTAATCACTCTAGATTGGACACTTATATCCTCATTACAAGTAGGTAAGGTCATTTATATCCTCAATAATGTGGTCATTATGTTACCTAACAGAGGTCCACTCATATCTTCTTTGATAATTTGAGTGAGCCCACTGATATTCCACTTAGCTAGCTGTCCACATCTAACTTCAAGTATGATACTGTTATTTTCAGATTTGATAGAAACTGACATGTCATACGAAAATTTGTTGGAAGACCTAAATGAAAATAAACAGATTAGAATAGGATCTAAAAAGGATGAATCAAATCAGAACGAATACATAGAATTTCAAAAATATCAATTTTTGATAACTTATTTGATTTCAGAGTTTCCAAATAGAATCCAATTTTTTTTCAAGTTTCACTCATATTTTCAAGTTGGAACATTTTTTTCAAATTAAATAGAAGCTAATCTATGCCATTGTGGGAAGGTTATCAAGAAGGCTCCAATTGAAAGAAAATAATCCATTTCAAGACTGATTCTTGGAAATCAGAGATAATTTCAAAACTAACTTAAAGTCTCGATTTCCAAGAAGGTAAGTCAATATACAGAAAAACTTCAAAATTGAGCTGATTATATATTCCAAAATTTCAGAAACCATAATGTTGAGGTTTAGAACTTCAAAGTGACATATAAGCTTGAGCTTGAATGAAAGTTTTATAAACATAAGCAAATCTTGATTTCAAGATGCATGGAAAAACTACTTGTGAAGGGATCATAGGTTTTAGAAAAGACCATAAGTTTTGAATTTTACACAATTGAGCTTGAGCATTATTAAGAGACTCGGATGTAAAATACAAAAATTTAAATCTTAGATTCTTCTAGGAGCCTGGAAGAGTCACTTGCAAAATCAAAGGAACAAGATTGTCAACCAATTTTTCATCTTCTTTGTCTCCTCCTCCTCCTCCTCTCTCTCTCTCTCTAATGCAACACAAGGCGTAGGCAACAGGTACTATGACCAACTAGACCATTTCAAGCGTCGAAGAAGCCAACGAATTTATGGGTGAAAACTGCAGTAAGCAAAAAATTTGATTTATTTCCATCCCATAAGCGAGTATGCAAGCGAATGGGATGCAGAGGTTTTCGGCAGATTTTCTTCACACTCACTTATATGGGATTCAGAGTTTTTCGCCAGATTTTTTTTATAAATTTGTCATTAGGGACAATATTAAATTTTGGTCATGTTTCTATATTTGTAATAGAATACTTGTAGCATATTTTCTTATTGTCAAGTCCTATTTCAAGTATGATTCTATATCGGGTTTAATGCTCGATTAGGGTTAGGGTATCATGTCTAATAAATACGCATGTAATACATTGTAAGGGACAACCTTTGAGATAGTAATAAAATTTTTTCTGAGAGAATTTCTTTCACCAAGTGAAGAATTCTTCAATCTAGTTTTCTTCTATTTGTGTATTATCTTCACAGCATAACCTCGTCGATCAAATCGCTCTTTTTTCCTTTTCCCATTGCGTCACTCTCTCTCTCCCCCCTCCCTCCTTAGTCTCCTCCTTCCCTCCCTCCTTGCATGCAAACTCCTCCTTTTCTCCCATAGTTTGCCCTCCTTGGCTTTGTTTGTAAGTGTTTACGGCAATTAAGAACGCATAGTTTACTAGGTTGGTTCCCCAAATTAGTTGACGAGGTCAGTCAAGTAAGCTGGTGAATGACTTAGCAGGCATACTGCTAACATAGCTTTGGGAATGTGTGATAAATGATACTGTTGCTGGTGGTCCAAACCGAGAACGATTGGCACAGCGGTGTGAACGGGGTTCCGTTTGAGTTGCCTTGGTTGGTGTTGATTGCGCTCCACCTTCCACCGGGAAACCTGCAAGCAAGCCTCGCACCACCACTGGGGTAGTGGGGGCCCTCCGACGATCAAGTCAGAGGAGATTGGAGGAGAAGGAGAGATAATAGTAGCAAGTAAGAGAATGCTCTGGAAGTTCTTGCTTACCCCCCCTCCTCCCCCCAGCCGCATATATACCAGGCTGGGGGGTCTTTCAGGGGGGTTCGTCATCGTGGGGCACGATGGAGCTGCCACTGACACGGCCGTTACAGGGCGTCGTGGGGCAGCGCTGGGTACGGCCATGACAGGGCGTAGTGGAGCTCCGCCTTGTACGGCTGTTACAGGGGATCGTGGAGCAGCGCCAGATACAACCGTTGCAGGGAGTAGTGGAGCAGGAGGCTGCGGCGTGCCTCTGGGGAATAGCCTGTCGTTATCGAGAGATGTCCGACTCGGGGTCGGGCTGCGGAGACGAAGATGTCCGACTCGGGGTCGGATTGCTGGATCAAGGGGCTGCCGACTCGGGGTCGGGCTGCGGAGCCGAAGATGTCCGACTCGGGGTCGGATTGCTGGATCAAGGGGCTGCCGACTCGGGGTCGGGCTGCGGAGCCGAAAATGTCCGACTCGGGGTCGGATTGCTGGATCAAGGGGCTGCCGTAGTCTTCCTGGGCGCGCGTGCCGGTCACGTGGGGCATGGTGGCTAAGTTCCCCCGTAACAGTAGCCCCCCACTTCCGAGCCCGGAACCAGAAGGGGAACGGGTGAAGGGAGTGATGCTTCGAGATTGCCGCCATCCCTCGGAGAGGCGCGCGCGCTTCGAGCTCCCCGCCTTCTTTATGGCGTATGGTGGTTGTTGCTGACCTGGCAGTCTGAGGATTTCGGCGGACATCCTTCCTTAATGGCGTCGATTCGCCTTTGGGGCGCGAGCGACCCTTCGGCAGCCAGGCGTCCTCTGGCGTCACCGAGGCGTCACCCACCTTTCCGCCTATTTAACCGGGGGCCCTCCTCCGTCCGCCTTTCTCTTTACAGACATCTTCGAGTTTCTCCTTTGCGCTGCCGTCATTGCCGTCGGACTGTTCGCTTGCTCCTCCTTTGACGCTCTCGGAGCCGTTCTTCCTTCTCTTCCGGTGAGTTGCCCCATTCTTCAATTTAAGGCTCTCCATACTTTCTCCTTCTGTATTAGTGTACTCCAGTCGTTCCGGTCCTTTCCCCCTTCTTGACCCCGTCCTGACCGTAGATTCACTGGCCATTAGGGATGGGCGAAGTGAGAGCAGACCGCATTAAGTCGGAGCTGGTCGCCGAAGACCTAGATAGGTTCGTGGCTCGATACCACCTTCCTGAGGCCTGCAATGTTACGCTCCCGGGGCCTGAGGAGAGGATGTCCCATCCTCCTCCAGGGAAGGTTGCCATCAATGAGGGCATTCTTCAGGCCGGGTTCCGCTTTTCCCCCTCGGACTTAGTCGTTCAGGTGCTTCGGGGTTTAAGAGTGGCGCCGACGCAACTGGTGCCGAACTCATGGCGCGCCCTGACGGCCTTTCAGGTTCTCTGCCGCATGCACGAGGTTCCCGCCACCCTGAATGTCTTTTGGGAATGCTACGGCCTGAGCGGCCACCCCCAGGACAAAGGGTGGTGGTGCTTTGCGGCGCGGCGAGGGTGCGGCCTCGTCAAGGAGGCTCCTACCTCCATTCACGGCTGGAAGGGGCGCTTCTTTTTCGTTGATGCAGATCCCTCTTGGGGAATCAGGGCAACCTGGGAGACGCCGATGAAGTCCCCGATTGGCCTATCGAGGTTGTCGAGGGAGGAATCCGATGGCGTCGCCGTCTTGAAGGGGTTGGTTGCCGAGGGCCGGCTCCCCCCGGTGGCTCGCCTTATTTCCGAGGATACCTTGGTGAACGTCGGTCTGAGCTCGGTCCCCGCTGACCGTGAGCCCGCCACCATTTCTTTTTTAGCTCTTTTCTCCTCTTTCGTCTCGTTCTCTCCTTCAGTTTCTCAACCTCCGACCACCTCGTCCTTTTTGCAGAGATCGACGACGTCATGCGGTCGGACAAGGCAACGGCTGTTGGTAGGACGTCCCTACTGGAAGCAGTCCGGAGGAAGAAACGAGCTCCTCCGAGCGGGGCCCCACCGGCGAAGAAGTCCCGCCGGCAGGTGACTCCGACGCCGACAGACGGGTCCGGACCCACCGATCAGGGGGACGCCGCGGGTGCGGACCGGCAGTTGACGCTGTATCAGCCCTCCGATGCCGAGACTACCGTTTCTCCGGAGGCATCACCCGGGCGCGCCCGAGATGGACGGGTCGGACGTGATCGGTCACCAGCCCAGCCTTCGACTCGGTCGGCTCCAGATGATACGAGGAGGGACGCGCCGAGGCCCCGGCCGAGCGGGACCCTGTCAATTCCAGGGGCGGTCCCCGCCCCGAGCATGGTCAGCATGACTCTTCCCCAAGCGATGGGTAAGGGTAAGGCTGCAGAACCACCGTCCGACTCCGGAGAGAAGTCGGGATCGGCCTTCACTTTCGCCGGCGCCCGAAACCTCATCGAGATGGTGCTGCTGGAGAAGGACCGCAGGCGGGTCCGGGAGATGAGGGTCCCTGACGTTGGGGCTGCCAGCTGCGTCTGTCTCATGTCGGTGAGTGTTCTTTTGGTCGCTTTCATCATTTATAGGCTCTGTTGATCCCCGCCTGATGCCCTCGTTTTTCTTATCTCTTAGCTCGCCCAGTACATGATCCACCTGGAGGAGTGCTACGAGGAACAGGCGAGGCTTCTGGCGAGGGCCGAGAGCCAACTGAAGGCAGTAGAGGAGGAAGGTCAGGCTGCGGCGGGGAGGACGACCAGGGACCTCGAGACGAGGCTCCAGGTGGCCGAAGAGCGGGCACTCGGCTTCGTCACCCTTGAGAAGCAACTGTTGGAGGCTCAGGAGCAACTCAAGGTTGCCTCGGGTCTCGAGGGCGAGATCAAGAAGGCGGAGGAGCGGGCCGAGAAGCAGTCCCGGAAGGCTGCCGACTACCGGGAGAGGTGGGAGAAGGCCCAGCGGTCAGCCGACAACGCCCGCAACCGAACCCGGTCTCTTGAAGCCAAGCTGGACGAATTGGAGTCGGCCTTGGAGAAGTTCCGCGCGAGCGACCAGGAGCTGCATTCGCGCCTGGAGGAGGCTGAGGCTGCTCGCATTGCTGCCGAGGCGAAGCACAAGGAGGCTCAGGCTGATCTGCTGAGGGTCTCCTCCGAGGCGGATGACCGGATTGTGGCGAAGGTCTTGGAGGCGAAGGCTCAGATTATGGAGCGGGCAGAGGCGGCGCTGGCCGAGAAGAGTGCGGAGATCGGGCGTCAGGCGGTACAGGCTTATCGTCAGTCCGCCGAGTTCACCCGTGATATGTCGGAGGCGGTACAGGCCTATCGTCAGTCTGACGAGTTCGTCCGTGACATGTCGGACGCGGGGTCCGACTCCTTTGTCTTAGGCTTCGAGGAAGGCCTGGTAAGGGTGTCGGCTAAGTACCCCGAAATTGACCTGAGTGGGATCTCCCTCCTCGACTCCCCTCCGGCGCCATTGCCTGCTGATTCTCCAACCGTCTCCCTACCCCCTGCGGACGTGCCCGGCGTTCCCGACCCGGGGGTTCCTCCAAGCTGACTTTCTGTATTTTTGTTCTTTTCTTTGTGTGTTGGCGTTTTGCCAAGTTGTATGGGTCTCGGCCCTGAAACAATGAAAGTTAATGCAAATAGAGTTTCTTCATTTCACTTTCGTCCTTCTTCTTTTTAACTCTTGGTAGCGTCTCGCTGACTCCCGACTCTTGAAATTCTTCGGGCGCTAGGCCAGGTATCTGAGGGTTAGGCCTCAGGGAATTCTTCCGGCGCTAAGCCAGGCATCCGAGGGTTAGGCCTCAGGAACTTCTTCCGGCGCTAAGCCGGGCATCCGAGGGTTAGGCCTCAGGAAATTCTTCCGGCACTAGGCCAGGCATCCGAGGGTTAGGCCTCAGGAAATTCTTCCGGCACTAGGCCAGGCATCCGAGGGTTAGGCCTCAGGAAATTCTTCCGGCACTAGGCCAGGCATCCGAGGGTTAGGCCTCAGGAAATTCTTCCGGCGCTAGGCCAGGCATCCGAGGGTTAGGCCTCAGGAAATTCTTCCGGCGCTAGGCCAGGCATCCGAGGGTTAGGCCTCAGGAAATTCTTCCGGCGCTAGGCCAGGCATCCGAGGGTTAGGCCTCAGGAACTTCTTCCGGCGCTAGGCCAGGCATCCGAGGGTTAGGCCTCAGGAACTTCTTCCGGCGCTAAGCCAGGCATCCGAGGGTTAGGCCTCAGGAACTTCTTCCGGCGCTAAGCCAGGCATCCGAGGGTTAGGCCTCAGGAAATTCCGCTCGTTGGTCGGCCAAGGCTGGCGCAAGCCGAGGCGACCGGTCGGGGCTTCAGGCTAGTCTGCTCCCGGGATGATCATCGGGTAGCCTGGCATCCGAGGGCCGAGCCTCGGGAAATTCCGCTCGTTGGTCGGCCAAGGCTGGCGCAAGCCGAGGCGACCGGTCGGGGCTTCAGGCTAGTCTGCTCCCGGGATGATCATCGGGTTAGCCTGGCATCCGAGGGCCGAGCCTCGGGAAATTCCGCTCGTTGGTCGGCCAAGGCTGGCGCAAGCCGAGGCGACCGGTCGGGGCTTCAGGCTAGTCTGCTCCCGGGATGATCATCGGGTTAGCCTGGCATCCGAGGGCCGAGCCTCGGGAAATTCCGCTCGTTGGTCGGCCAAGGCTGGCGCAAGCCGAGGCGACCGGTCGGGGCTTCAGGCTAGTCTGCTCCCGGGATGATCATCGGGTAGCCTGGCATCCGAGGGCCGAGCCTCGGGAAATTCGCTCGTTGGTCGGCCAAGGCTGGCGCAAGCCGAGGCGACCGGTCGGGGCTTCAGGCTAGTCTGCTCCCGGGATGATCATCGGGTTAGCCTGGCATCCGAGGGCCGAGCCTCGGGAAATTCCGCTCGTTGGTCGGCCAAGGCTGGCGCAAGCCGAGGCGACCGGTCGGGGCTTCAGGCTAGTCTGCTCCCGGGATGATCATCGGGTTAGCCTGGCATCCGAGGGCCGAGCCTCGGAAAATTCCGCTCGTTGGTCGGCCAAGGCTGGCGCAAGCCGAGGCGACCGGTCGGGGCTTCAGGCTAGTCTGCTCCCGGGATGATCATCGGGTTAGCCTGGCATCCGAGGGCCGAGCCTCGGAAAATTCCGCTCGTTGGTCGGCCAAGGCTGGCGCAAGCCGAGGCGACCGGTCGGGGCTTCAGGCTAGTCTGCTCCCGGGATGATCATCGGGTTAGCCTGGCATCCGAGGGCCGAGCCTCGGGAAAATTCCGCTCGTTGGTCGGCCAAGGCTGGCGCAAGCCGAGGCGACCGGTCGGGGCTTCAGGCTAGTCTGCTCCCGGGATGATCATCGGGTTAGCCTGGCATCCGAGGGCCGAGTCTCGGAAAATTCCGCTCGCTGGTCGTGCGCCTGTCGCTTGCCGCCCGACGGGATTTCTCCGTGGCCAGCTGCGATCGTGTTTCTCCTCCTCTCCAAGCGTCGCCTGGGGAACACCAGATGGGCATTAAATGCTAATTGAGGGGTTACCTGGGAAATCGGATCGCCAGTTGCTGCTTGCGAGGAGTGTCAGTTAAGCGGCCGCGATACGCGCGTTCTTCGAGGTGGATGCGGCCTGGGCGCGAGCGGAGATATGTGGACCTAGGGGTACAGGCCACCCGGAGTGTCCTGCACAAAGAATGCGATTAAGGAGAATAACGCTTAGGAAATCGCGGGAAGATACGCCTCGAGAGCCGGATCGGCTCCGGATTCAATGCGCCCGCATTTATTGGAGCCACCCGCATCGGAACGACCGGGGGGCCGCAGTTTGGCTATAAATATAGGTGCAGGTGCGATGGAGCCTGCCAAGCCGGAGCTGTTCAGGTTGCCATGGATCGTGGGCCTCCTCTCCGGCGCATGGTTGAGAGACCCCTACCGAAGGAACGGGAGGCGCGCCCTTTGCGACTTCCGCCAACTAGCCGTTTCATCTGGGATCAACAAGGAGGTTCTCCCCGGCGGAACTCCGCTCTAGGCGTTTCATCCGGGATCACGTCTCCCCTCCTTGAAGTTCGGCCTCCCGATTGAGCTCCGCACCAGGCGCTTGATCCGGGACCGCGCCTCCATATGCTCTTCTCCCTTGTATTCCTTCTCTCCCCTAACACTGGGGAGGACCGGAATATCCCTTGGAGGTGGCGTTCCCCTGGAGGCAGCGGGAGCTTCGTCTGCGGCGGCTCCTCGTCTTTTTCGTGAGGCGTGGATGGCGCCTCTGGGTAGGAGCAGTGTGGACTTCTCCTTCGTCCACTTCTTCTTCATCCGCGCTGGCTCTTCGTCTTTTTCGTGAGACGTCGATGGCGCCTCCGGTTGGAGGCACCCACTTCCGGTGGGATTGCAGCCGCTTCGGATGGAGGTTTCGGGATCCCAGATCTCCAGCTCCTCGGAGTCTCCACCTCTTCTTTACTTTCTTTACACCCTAATTCCCCTCTGGGAATTCCTTGTAATCACACGAGCACGCCGTTGTAACCAGAAATTATTGAAACAAAAAGTGTTATACATTTTTGAACTGTCTTTCTGGCATTGTCGTTCTACTGGTAATACATCCGCAGGTTAGCGGAATTCCAGCTCCTTGGAATTTCTCGACCATCTAGGGCCTCCAACTGGTAGGAGCCAGGTCGGTTTACCCAGCGAACCCTATACGGGCCTTCCCAATTTGGCGCTAGCTTCCCACCTTCCGCAGGTTGAGATGCTTTAGCTCGCCTTAGCACCAGATCTCCGATTCTGAAAAGCTTCGGTCGGACCTTGGAGTTGTAATATCGGGCCACCCTCCGCTGATACATCGCCATCCGAACATGCGCCATTTCCCTCGCTTCTTCCAGGAGATCCAGGTTCCCTCGGAGTTGCTCCGAATTGGCCTCGGGTCGGTGCGCGGCCACCCGAGGTGAGGGGAGTCCGAGCTCCACGGGGACAACGGCTTCCGTGCCATAGGTTAGGCTGAAAGGCGTCTCCCCGGTAGGGGTCCGATGGGTCCGATACGCCCAAAGGACATTCTCGAGTTCTTCGACCCAAGCTTGCCCCGTCCGACCGATTCGCGCTTTGATTCCTTGGAGGATTGTCCGATTTGTGACCTCGGCCTCGCCGTTGGTTTGGGGATGCGACACAGATGTGAACCGATGCTCGATCCCGAACTCCTCGCAGAAGTCACGGAAATGCTTGTTGTCGAACTGTCGGCCATTATCCGAGATGAGGACCCGAGGTACCCCAAATCGGACAATGATGTTCTTCTTCACGAACTTCCGGACTTGCGCCTCCGTGATAGTGGCCAGCGGCTCTGCCTCCACCCACTTGGTGAAGTAGTCGATTGCAACAATCAAAAATTTTCCGCTGAGCTGAAGCGACGGGGAATGGTCCGAGGATATCCATTCCCCACTGGGCGAAGGGCCAGGGTGCAGTGATTGGTGCCAAGGGGACAGAAGGGACTCTCTGGACGTTGGCGTGGCGCTGGCAGGCGTCGCATTTCCGTACATGATCCTTTGAGTCCTCCAACAAGGTAGGCCAATAATAGCCTTGCCTCATGATCTTGTGCGCCAAGGACCTAGCCCCCAAGTGTGATCCGCAAACGCCTTCGTGGACTTCGCCGAGGACGTAGGCCGCTTCCGAGGGGCGGAGGCACTTTAAGAGGGGGGCGGTGAACGAGGTCCGATACAGCCTCCCTTCATAGAGTACGTAGTGGGCGGACTTCATAACAAGTCGCCGAGCTTGATCTTCGTCTTCAGGGAGGATCCCTTCGGCGAGGTAGGCGACAAGCGGGTCCAATCCAAGACGGCTCCGGATCAATCGCCATCACCGCTCCAGCCTCGCCGATGCTCGGGGCATCCAGGGTCTCCAGGTAGATCGCCCTCGACAAGTTGTGCGCGTCTGCGCCCACTAAGCGGGACAACCTGTCGGCCCTGGCATTTTCACTTCTTGGGACCTGCTGGATGTCGACACTGCCGAGGTCGGGAATGAGTGCTTGCACCTTCCGGACGTAATTCTGCATGGTCGGGTTCCGGGCTTCGAACTCCCCACGGACCTGCCCGACCACCAGCTGGGAGTCGGTGAAGACCTTCAGGCGCCGGATGCCGAGCTCCTTGGTGAGTTTGAGTCCCGTGACTAGGGCCTCGTACTCCGCCTCGTTGTTGGTCACTGGAAATCCGAACCTCAAGGCATACTCGGCTATCACTCCATCAGGACTGGTAAGGACCAGCCCGGCCCCTCCACCTTCGGGGTTCGACGACCCATCGATGTGAAGCGTCCAAATCGGGAGGTCGAGGCTGGGTGTTTCCGACGACCTAGGTTCCGCCTCCTGCACCGTGCACTCAGCGAGGAAATCCGCGAGCGCCTGGGCCTTGATGGCGGGTCGGGGCTGGTAGCGGATGTCGAACTCACCAAGTTCTACTGCCCACTTCACCAGCCGTCCCGCATTCTCAGGATTGCTGAGGATCTGCCGCAGCGGTTGATCGGTCAAGAGGGTGACAGAATGGGCCTGGAAATAGGGGCGAAGCCTCCTGGTCGCGGTCAGCAGCGCGAAGGCGATCTTTTCAGCCTTCGTATACCGCGTCTCGGCATCCCGTAGGACCCGGCTGATGTAGTACACAGGCTTCTGGAGCTTTGCCTCTTCCCGAACCAGTACCGCACTGACTGCGGTTGGGGAGACCGCCAGATAGAGGTAGAGCATCTCCCCTTCTTGCGGCTTGGACAGCAGGGGAGGAGACGCCAAGTATTCCTTGAGCTGGTCGAATGCTGCTTGACATTCGGCCGTCCAGAGGAAGTCTTTCGGGCGTTTCAACACCTTGAAGAAAGGTTGGCAGCGTTCGGCCGATTTTGCCACAAATCGTCCGAGCGCGGCGACCCTCCCAGCGAGCTCCTGAACCTCCTTCACTTTGGTCGGAGGGGACATATCTTGGATGGCCTTGATTTTGTCCGGGTTGGCTTCGATCCCCCGCTGGTTGACAATGAAACCGAGGAACCTCCCGGCCGAAGCGCCAAAGGCGCACTTCGCTGGGTTCAGCTTCATGTGAAACTTCCGCAAGGTGGCGAAAGTCTCCTCCAGATCCGCGATGTGCTGGTCTGCATGGCGGCTCTTCACCAGCATATCGTCCACGTACACCTCCATGTTCCGGCCGATTTGTTCTTTGAAGATTTTGTTGACGAGGCGCTGGTAAGTGGCGCCAGCATTCTTCAGACCGAAGGGCATTACCTTGTAACAGTACAGCCCCCGGTCTGTTATAAAGGCAGTTTTCTCCTCGTCCTGTGGAGCCATCATTATCTGGTTGTAGCCGGAGAAGGCGTCCATGAAAGACAGCAGCTGATATCCGGAAGTCGCGTCGACCAGTTGGTCTATCCGCGGAAGCGGAAAGCTATCCTTGGGGCATGCCTTGTTCAGGTCGGTGTAGTCGACGCACATCCTCCACTTTCCGCTCGCCTTCCGGACAAGTACGACATTTGCCAGCCATTCGGGGTAGCTGACCTCCCTTATGAATCCTGCCTCCAAGAGCTTGTCTACCTCCTGGTCGACCACTCGGATCCGATCCGGGGCACAGTGTCTCTTCTTCTGTTTTACCGGTCGGTGGGTCGGGTCGACGTTGAGGGCGTGAGAAATGACCTCCGGGTCGATCCCAGGTACATCGGCCGCCGACCAGGCAAACACATCGACATTGGCTCGGAGGAATTCCACCAACCGGGCCCGAGCTCCCAGGTCGAGATTGGCGCCGACCCGGATCGTCCTGTCCGGGCGACCTTCCTCGAGGGGAACTTCGATCACACCCTCGGCCGGCTCCCCGTGCCGCAAGGCCACCTCGTCTCTGGCGTCGAGGGACTCGACGCTTAAGGCTTCTACGGGCTTCTTCCCTTTGAGAGTTGCTAGGAAACATTGCCTTGCGGTCGGTTGGTCACCTCGGACCTCTCCAATCCCGGCCGCCGTGGGGAACCGCATGAGCAAGTGGTACGTAGAGACCACCGCGCGAAGGGCGTTCAGTCCGGGTCGTCCGAGGATAGCGTTGTAGGCCGAGGGAACACGGACGACCAAGAACCCGAGCCGCACCGTGGCTTCTGCGGGTGCAACGCCCGCAGTCACAGGCAGCTCAACGACACCTTCGGCCGAGATAGCGTCACCAGTGAATCCTATGAGGGGGGTGGATGTTTTGTGCAACAATTGTCTGGACAAGCTCATCTTTTGGAAGGCCTCGTAAAACAAAATATCAGCTGAGCTTCCACTATCCACAAGAACACGCCTTACATCATAGTTTGCCATAGTGAGGGAGATCACCATGGCGTCGTCGTGGGGGGTCTGAACCCCCTTTACATCTTCATCACAAAAAGTGATTACATTACCGACCCTCTGCCTCTTTGCGACGGCTGCCCCTGACGCTTCAGTCGAGCCCCCTGCGTTCCTCTCGGGCCGGGGGCAGCCCCCAGTGATAGTGTGGATCACGCCCGCGACGGGTCGATTCTGCTCCCGAGGCTCCTGAGGGGCCGGGTCGGCCGGACGCGGGTCTGCGGGGGGACGTCGGTCGTTCACATATCGACCGAGACGCCCTCGGCGGATGAGAGCCTCGATCTCGTCCCGAAGCTGGAAGCAGTCTTCGGTGTCGTGGCCGTGGTCCCGGTGGTACTCACAGTACGCCCGAGAGGGCCTCCTCCCAGGAATCTTCTTCATCTGTCTCGGGACCGGGAGGTCCTCCCGCCCCTTGATTTCCATGAGGATCTGGGCCCGGGGAGTCAGGAGAGGAGTGTACCGGTTGAAACGTCGGGGCGGAGAACGAGGGCGTAGGGCGCCGTGGTTCCTCGCCGGCGACAGGCTTCTGCGCCGACGTTGAGGCGTCGGGCTCCTCCTCTGGCGTGCCTCTTTTCGCCTTTTCTTCCCGAGCTTTGGAGGGATCTCGGCGGCCTCCTTGCTCCGGTGGGCGGCCGCCTCCTCGGCGTCCGCATACTGGTTCGCCCGGGACAACAGCTCCGGGAAGCTCCGCGGCAGGCGTTTGTCCAGGGAGAAGGTGAGTCTGCCCTTTCGGAAGCCACGCTTCAGGGCTGAAAGAGCCACCTCCTGGCTCAGGTTCCGGACTTCCAGCGTAGCCTTGTTGAAGCGGGTAAGATAATCCCGCAAGCTTTCTCCCTCGTTTTGCCGGACATCAAAGAGGGAGTCGGAGACCAGTCGCCGCCGGCTACTGACGGCGAAATGGGTGATGAAGAGGCGAGTAAACTGGTCGAAGGACTGGATTGAGTTAGCCTCCAAGCCGGCGAACCACGCCCTTGCCGGGCCACGGAGGGTCGCCGGGAAGGCCTTGCAGAGGAGAGGATCTGATGCTCCGTGGAGGAGCATAAGGGTCCTGAAACTCTCGACGTGATCCCGCGGGTCCGCCGCCCCGTCATAGGGCTCGATCGCCGGCATTTTAAACCCCGGCGGATTCGGGGTCCGCAGGATCCTCGAGGCAAGCGCCGGCTGGGAGGAGATCTCCAAGTCGGCGAAGGGATCTTTGGAGTGGCCCTTCAGGACCTGGAGTTGTCGGTGGAGATCGTCCACCCGCCGGTCCAGGGAGCGCGACCGATGGGTGGGAGACAAGGTGCACCGAGAGGGGGACCGACTGGAGCGCGGGTTCCTTGAGGACTGGGGGTCTGGGAACGCGCCCGGGCCCGCCTCTCGTACCCCGCGCAGCTCCGATGGGAAGGTCCCGGCAGAATGGACCGTGCTCGAGAATCTTCCTCGCGCCGGCGCTCCTCCCCATGGGAGAGGAAGGAGTGCGGGTTGAGGAGGACAGGTGAGCGCTCAGGGAGCAGCGGCTCCTGGGCCCGCTGCGGCGCCCGAGACATCACACCCTGCAGGTTCTGCACTGCCTCCGCGAGGGTGCGAACCTGCTGGGCTAACTGGTCGAACTGAGCGGCTTCGACCATCTGAATGGGGGTGGAACGGTGGAGTGTTGCTGAGAATGTGTTGGAGACGCAGCGGCCTCCCGGCCGGAGGCGCGAGAGGCCCCCGCGACCGGAGGCATTGGAAGCTCCACGACCACCTCGCCGTGCCATTACGATCGCTCTGAGATTCGGTCCCTTCCTCTAGCGCCAACTGTTGCTGGTGGTCCAAACCGAGAACGATTGGCACAGCGGTGTGAACGGGGTTCCGTTTGAGTTGCCTTGGTTGGTGTTGATTGCGCTCCACCTTCCACCGGAAACCTGCAAGCAAGCCTCGCACCACCACTGGGGTAGTGGGGGCCCTCCGACGATCAAGTCAGAGGAGATTGGAGGAGAAGGAGAGATAATAGTAGCAAGTAAGAGAATGCTCTGGAAGTTCTTGCTTACCCCCCCTCCTCCCCCCAGCCGCATATATACCAGGCTGGGGGGTCTTTCAGGGGGGTTCGTCATCGTGGGGCACGATGGAGCTGCCACTGACACGGCCGTTACAGGGCGTCGTGGGGCAGCGCTGGGTACGGCCATGACAGGGCGTAGTGGAGCTCCGCCTTGTACGGCTGTTACAGGGGATCGTGGAGCAGCGCCAGATACAACCGTTGCAGGGAGTAGTGGAGCAGGAGGCTGCGGCGTGCCTCTGGGGAATAGCCTGTCGTTGTCGAGAGATGTCCGACTCGGGGTCGGGCTGCGGAGACGAAGATGTCCGACTCGGGGTCGGGATTGCTGGATCAAGGGGCTGCCGACTCGGGGTCGGGCTGCGGAGCCGAAGATGTCCGACTCGGGGTCGGATTGCTGGATCAAGGGGCTGCCGACTCGGGGTCGGGCTGCGGAGCCGAGATGGTCCGACTCGGGGTCGGATTGCTGGATCAAGGGGCTGCCGTAGTCTTCCTGGGCGCGCGTGCCGGTCACGTGGGGCATGGTGGCTAAGTTCCCCCGTAACAGATACTACATTTTATATTTCATATTTATTATATGCTCTTATTTCTTATTTTTCATTTTTTTCCATTTACTTAATTTATTACATGTAAATAAGAAAAATGTTCCCCATTTAAGTATGATAGAAAACCTAAAAATTCAAATTTCATTATAGAAATAATTAAGAATGAAAGTTCTAATTTCAAGCTGAAGAAACTTCACTTTGGG